>NC_069503.1:619760144-619950144 GCF_027579735.1 Bombina bombina | reverse complement strand
ATTTAACCTTTAATAGAAGTGAGTTGTTTATGCCAAAGTCAAAACTATACATTTTTTTTTTGTATTATGTAAATAAAGTAATAACAGACAAACACATTTATTAGTTTTCAATATAGTTTTATTCATATATTTTTTTTTAAATAATAAAAAAATATAAATATAATCACATACATAATTAAATATTTAACATAAATTAAATTTAATACAAAAATAATAGACCGGAAAAAAATAAAAACCCTAGTCTTTCATCTTTTTAGCAGATGGAGACAGTGGGGGAGATCTCTCCCTTGTTGCCCTGCTCCCAAACATTAAAAACAGTTGACGATTAAAAATCTGGTTGTCTTCGTCTTTCCTCTCCCGACGATGTAGTTCTGCCTGCTCTACAGCTACCCTGGCCCTATCTACTTCTAATCTCTCCCTAACAAAATGTATCCTATCACTATCCCTCTGTCTATTGTAAGAAAAAGGAAATTTATGCTTACCTGATAAATTGATTTCTTCTACGATACGACGAGTCCACGGATTTCATCCTTACTTGTGGGATATTATCCTCCTGCTAACAGGAAGTGGCAAAGAGCACCACAGCAGAGCTGTATATAAAGCTCCTCCCTTCCCTCCACCCCCAGTCACTCGACCAAAGGTTTTAGGAAGAGAAAGGAAAAGCTAAAAGGTGCAGAGGTGACTGAAGTTGTAAATAAAAAATATAATCTGTCTTAAAATGACAGGGAGGGCCGTGGACTCGTCGTATCATAGAAGAAATCAATTTATCAGGTAAGCATAAATTTCCTTTTCTTCTACAAGATACGAGTCCACGGATTTCATCCTTACTTGTGGGATACAATACCAAAGCTACAGGAAACGGATGAAAGGGAGGGACAAGAAAGAGACCTAAATGGAAGGCACCACTGCTTGAAGAACTTTTCTCCCAAAAACAGCCTCAGAAGAAGCAAAAGTATCAAATTTGGAAAATTTGGAAAAAGTATGAAGGGACGACCAAGTCGCAGCCTTACAAATCTGTTCAACAGAAGCATCGTTTTTAAAGGCCCATGTGGAAGCCACAGCCCTAGTAGAATGAGCCGTAATTCTTTTAGGAAGCTGCTGTCCAACAGTCTCATATGCAAGGCGGATGATACTCCTCAGCCAAAAAGAAAGAGAGGTAGTAGCCGTAGCTTTCTGACACCTACGCTTTCCAGAATAAATAATGAATAATGAAGATGATTGATGGAAATCCTTAGTCGCCTGCAAGTAAAACTTAAAGGCACGGACCACGTCCAAGCTATGTAACAGACGCTCCTTCTTAGAAGAAGGATTAGGACACAAGGAAGGAACAATTTCCTGATTAATATTCTTTTTTTTTTTTTATATATTTTTTTATTTTCAAACAAGCTTTATTAAGTGTTAACATGGTTGGCATTCCGTCACATATATAGACATACATATTTTGTTGAGGCTATACAATATGGTTCTGAGAAGAGTGCAGAAGTCTCTGAGTGTTTAGTTATAATGTGAACCGGTAACTTAAATCATCAAAAAGCAATTGTATCAAATAAGTTTGCGTGAGTGAAATAGGTCCTTTGCCAAATTAGTCCATAGGTCTTGAGCTTGTTTCTACAAACAAAGTGTTCGTAGAGCTAAGAGGTCCATATAATCAAACAATCCATAAACTTACGAATTTGACAACAGGTGCTTAAACATATAAGGATAGATATATCTTCAGTAAGCTTGCTTCATACCACTGAAGGTAACATAAGGCCTGATGTCTCCACCCGTCCAGAGTGACGGGAGTTGGACAGAGTAGAGTAGAATAGAGAGAGAAAGGGAGATGTGGAGTAGTAGAAAGGGAGAGAAAAAAAAAGGGGGGGGGGGAAACGAGGAGGAATGGGAGAATAGGCAAGGATCACTTATGGTTTAAAAGAATCAAAATCCCTTTCCCTCCCATGTCAGTGTCATCATCTCATGTGTAGCTAATCTTCCAGTTTTAAGAAAATGGTAACGCTCCAGTCTAAGTAGGTCCCCCACTCTATGCTTCCACTCCAGAACCGTTGGAATCTGAGGACTTCTCCAATGCGCTGGGATAAGCCCTTTGGCGCCGTTCAGCATTAGCATGAAAAGTAGATGTCTGTCTACTCCAATGATTTTAGGTAGCTCATGGTATATCAGATATGTTGGCTTAGGAGGGATAATGGTTTTAAGGACTTTGGTCATTTCCCCCAGCACCTCCTCCCAGAAAGGCTGTATATGTGGACATGTCCACCATATGTGGAGGAGAGATCCCTCCCCTCCACAACCTCTCCAGCAACCCCCACCTGTGTGAGGATAAATCTTTCGCAATCTTTGGGGCGTCAAGTACCATCTGCTTATTAGCTTATAGTGCGTTTCCTGGATACGTGCTGAAATAGATGCTTTTTTTGTCTTCCTAAAAATCTTTAAGCAATTCTTAGTGGGTATTTCCAATCCAAGTTCCGTTTTCCACGCAGAGTCAAATGCTGGGAGGACGGTTCCTCCTTTGCTCAATAAGAGTCAATATATATGAGAGATTAAATGAACTGGTGTCTGCTGTACAGTGCACAACAGTTCGAAGGGTGTTCTGTGTCTTATCAGTGCCCCGCGATCTTTACAAGTGTCGAAGTAGTGAGTGACCTGAGCCACTCTGAACCAGGATGCAAAGATGGTCTGGTCCCATTCGACTAGATCAGCTTGGGCTTTGATTTTATTATGTTGGAGAATATTAGAGAAATCTGTCTCAGCTAGTGTATAAGTTTCTCCCTCAACGCATTTTGGGAGCTCCAACCCCAAATCAGGGTTTTCCCGTATAGGTATGTTTGGTGAGATAGGAGTTGAGATGTATGTATTTTAGCTCAGCACCTTATCCCAGATCTTTAGGGTGTCAGAAATCATTGGGTACTGTGTGACAGAAGCCGGGCGGTTTTCAGCTGCTATCCAGGCCAGGGCCCCCACATTTCCTCGCTGCAGGATCTCATTGTCAATTTGGATCCAGAGTTTGTTACAAGAATTACGACTCCATTCCACCACCCTCTGGAGAAAAATGGCAGTTTGGTATTCTCTCAGGAGTGGGACTCCGAGTCCGCCCCTGTCTCTAGGTAGGTACAATGTGGATCTCCTAACTCTGAGTCTTATCCCATTCCATATATATGCCTCAATACCCGATTGAATACGCTGAAGATAATGAGAGGCCCTGATTAATATTCTTATGTGAAACAACCTTAGGAAGAAATCCAGAATGAAATATAAGATAAGGCAAATCACATTGCAACGCTGAAAGCTCAGAAACTCTTCGAGCAGAAGAAATAGCAACTAAAAACAGAACTTTCCAAGATAACAATTTAATATCTATGGAATGCATGGGTTCAAACGGAACCCCTTGCAGAACTCGAAGAACTAAATTCAAACTCCAGGGCGAAGTAATTGGTCTAAATACAGGCTGAATTCTAGTTAGAGCCTGACAAAAAGACTGAACATCTGGCATGTCTGCCAAACATTTGTGAAGCAAAATAGACAAAGCAGAAATTTGTCCCTTTAAGGAACTTGCTGATAACCCTTTCTCCAATCCTTCTTGGAGAAAAGACAGAATCCTGGGAATCCTAACTTTACTCCATGAGTAACCCTTGGATTCACACCAATAAAGATATTTACGCCATATCTTATGATAGCTTTTTCTAGTGACAGGCTTTCGAGCCTGTATCAAAGTGACCGAATCAGAGAATCCTCGCTTAGATAAAATCAAGCGTTCAATCTCCAAGCAGTCAGCTGCAGAGAATGTAGATTTGGATGCAGGAAAGGACCTTGAATGAGCAGGTCCTGTCTCAAAGGAAGTTTCCACGGTGGCAGAGAGGACATGTCCACTAGATCTGCATACCAAGTCCTGCGTGGCCACGCAAGCGCTATCAGGATTACTGAAGCTCTCTCCTACTACGAGAAATCACACATGGAAGAAGAGGAAATGGTGGAAAACACATAAGCTAGGCTGAACGACCAAAGTACTGCCAAGGCATCTATCAGTTCGACCTGAGGATCCCTCGTCCTGGATCCGTAACGTGGAAGCCTGGCATTCTGACGAGATGCCATCAGGTCCAATTCCGGTCTGCCCCATTAGCGAGTCAATGAGGAAAACACCTCCGGCTGAAGTTCCCACTCCCCCGGATGAAAAGTCTGACGACTTAGAAAATCCGCTTCCCAGTTCTCTACTCCTGGGATGTAGATCGCTGACAGATAGCAAGAGTGGGCCCATCGGATTATCTTTGATACTTCTATCATCGTTAAGGAACTCCTTGTTCCCCCCTGATGATTGATATACGCCACTGTTGTGATATTGTACGACTGAAATCTGATGAATTTGGCCGAAGCCAACTGAGGCCACGCCTGAAGCGCATTGAATTTTGCTCTCAGTTTCAGAATGTTGATTGGAAATAGGGACTCCACCTGAGTCAAAACACCCTTAGCCTTCAGGGAATTCCAGACTGCACCCTAGCCCAGTAGGCTGGTGTATGTTGTCACTATCACCCACGAGGGTCTGCGGAAAAAGTCCCCTGGGACAGATGATCTGGCAACAACCACCAAAGAAGAGAGTCTCTGATCTCTTGATCCAGATTTATCTGAGGAGATAAATTCGCATAATCCCCATTCCACTGTCCGAGCATGCACAGCTGCAGTTGTCTGAGATGAAAATGAGCAAACGGAATGATGTCCATTGCCGCTACCATTAATCCCATGACCTCCATACACTGAGCCACTGATGGCCGAGGAATGGACTGAAGTGCTTGGCGAGTATTTAGGATCTTTGATTTTCTGACCTCCGTCAGAAATATTTTCATGTCTACCGAGTCTATCAGAGTTCCCAAGAAGGGAACCCTTGCTTGTGGAACTAGTGAACTTTTTTCTATGTTCACCTTCCAGCCGTGAGTTCTCAGAAAAGACAACACTGTGTCCGTGTGAGATATTGTCAGTTGATAAGTTGACGCCTGGATCAGAATATCATCCAGATAAGGCTCCACTGCTATGCCCCGCGGTCTGAGAACTGCCAGAAGGGACCCTAGAACCTTTGTGAAGATCCTGGGTGCTGTGGCCAACCTGAAAGGAAGAGCCACAAACTGATAATGTTTGTCCAGAAAGGCAAACCTTAGGAACTGATGATGATCCTTGTGAATAGGAATATGAAGGTATGCATCCTTCAAGTCCACGGTAGTCATATATTGACCTTCCTGGATCATAGGTAATATTGTTCGTATAGTCTCCATCTTGAATGATGGAACTCTGAGAAACTTGTTTAGACACTTGAGATCTAAAATGGGTCTGAAAGATCCCACTTTTTTGGGAGCCACGAAAAGATTTGAGTAAAACCCCTGCCCCTGTTCCAGTTTTGGAACGGGGCAAATTACTCCCATAGTAGAGAGATCTTTTAAACAGCGTAAGAACGCCTCTCTTTTTATCTGGTCTACAGATAAGCGTGAAAGATGAAACCTCCCTCTTGGGAGAAAATCCTTGAATTCCAGTTGATACCCGTGGGTCACAATTTCCAGTGCCCAGGGATCCTGAACATCTCTTGCCCAAGCCTGAGCAAAGAAAGAAAGTCTGTCCCCTACTAGATCCAGTCCCGGATCGGGGGCCGCCCCTTCATTCTGTCTTTGTAGCAGCAGCGGGCTTCTTGGATTGTTTACCTTTATTCCAAGCCTGGTAGGGTCTCCAGACTGACTTGGATTGAGCAAAATTCCCTTCCTGTTTTGTGGAGGAAGAGGAAACAGAGGGTCCTCCTTTAAAGTTTCGAAAGGAACAAAAATTATTTTGTTTACCCCTCATCTTAACCAACTTATCCTGAGGTAGGGCATGGCCTTTACCTCCAGTAATGTCAGAAATGATTTCCTTCGGGGGGGCGGAGCCAGCAGCCTAGAGGAACAGACGCATGTTTTTAGAGCTCCAGCTATAACTACTTCTAAAATACTTCAAAATCTGCAGAATGGTGCTAATTTAATACAAATTATGCCCTATGACACTATGAACTAATAGCACGGCTGAGAAAGGGAGAGGAGACCATCTTTGCAGGCTCGCACGGCAACCTAATAATGTGATTATTGGCCTGACTGTAGCCCCTACACGCAGACAGCAGACATATTTGTGACCGCGTGGGCCAAAGACATAGCTACTAATGGCGAGCACCCTCTGGATCCTAGCTGAAATTCGCAAACTCCTAGACTCGTATCAACAGGCGTTTACAGCCACTTTCCACGAGTCGCTCGGACCTGCAATTGAGAATGGGGCTTGGTCGGAAGAGGGCCTACACACAGTGGGTGGAGTGGTGAATAATGGAGTTACACCGAAGTTACAACTCTTGCTGCGCACCCCTGACCTTGCTGTGAGTCCGGCTGAAAGTTCAGCATATCAAGGGACTGAGCATCGGATAACAGAGCACGCAGCAATGCGAGCTACAGCAGGCGAGTTGGCGCCTAATGGAGGAGTGAAACCCAGAGCTGCAGTCCCTGCGGAGATGGCGAGATCTGGAATCTCGGATCCAGATACCGGACCGCTTACCTACCACACAGCTACACAGTTATGGGTCCTACTCCCGATACCTACATCAGATGGCTGCGGAGATTGGTTGCTTCAGCATTGGGAGAGCTGGAGAGGCTCTCCTCATCTACTTAAAGTTGGAGTGGGGTAATCGCAGTTGAATCCCATTTGGACAGCCTGTTTTCCACTACCGGACCTAAGTTACAGTTAAAACGCTAGAGTTACTATCCCTACTGTTTTCCCCACACCCTGCCTGCAGGATTACGTACACGCTATATTATAATATCTCCAATCCCTGTTGTTTTGCAACTTGCCATCTATTATAACAAACTGTATAAAGTTAAAGCTTGGCTGTGTAAGGCCCTGCAGATACTGTCGCTTACATTGCAGAGTTAATATGTTCTATGCATGACCCTTTGCATTTGGGGAAACCATGTCTCTATAGAGCTAGCCTTAATATATAGTGGACTGACTAACCTAATAGCAGAATCTACATTACATCACTACAAACCTTTTTTTTTATGTTGTATTGCTACTTGTTTTCTCATAGATTATCAGTATACACACTATGGTCATACTCTCCTGTATAGATTGTTGTTTTTTTTTTTTGTTTTTTTTCTACACAACATTCAGGCGGCACACTAAACTCTGTTTAATATATGCTAACAAGTGTGACTTACAAGATAACAACAAAAATTGTACACCCTATTATATTTTAAAGTATTTGCAAGCCTTTTATTGTCTGCACCTTCTGGGACACTGAATTCACATGCCTTATTACATACTCCTCCATGTTTGTGGGCTTTTATATTGATTGCACATGCAAGGAATTGTGGTGAGAGCTGTGAACATGTCATCCCGCTGCCAGCGGCCGGGGCGGCAGGATGCCTTTCTCTAACAAACCTATAGCTCCATAGCAGAATTCCAGATGCAGTCTTATACCACATAGCATGCCAATATACATAGGTAAAGCCCTAATCTATTGCTATAAGCTCAACATTTAGATCCTCCCCTGGTATCCTACCTACAATTGCTGTAAAACCATAGCAAACCTATGTGAATTCTACAACACTCATGTGTAACTATTGTTTGGGAGCGATGTAACCATACTATTGATTAATATCTACCCTCTGTAGAAGGCGTTTATGTGTACATGATTATTGATCTAATTGCTCACCTTGTGTCAACATTATTGATGTGACCTTGCGTATCAATATGTAAGGGTTGTGCAACCATGACATACTTCTGCACTATCAATGGTACTTATATTTGCATTTATATACATATAAGAGAAATGCTACAGTGCTGCTAACTAAAACCTATTCTATGTTATGACCTTAGTCCCTCCAGGTTGCCTCTTCTTCTAGAGCAGGCTAGACCCTTACCTATACTTAGCTTCTTATTCCTTATGTTCAGCTTACCACTCCCCCTCCCCCACCATAGCGGAATATACATCCTAACTTAGAAGAGCCATCTTTGTGATTCTCTTGTCCTCACCACACCATTAGCCATATACATTCCTCCTTATTTCTCAAATACTAAAATGTTTTCACCTTTTCTCACACCCTAACTTTATAGACTTTCCTAAACATCTCCTACATAATTACTTAAGCCTAAAAGGTCTTAAATACCCATCTAGGGAATTCTATTTCCATGTGTAAAAATAGTTTCACAGAAAAATAACCTTTGTGGAGCCAATAACCGGAACATGAGTAATTAGAGCTACATCGTGTAATCAAACCACCTCACCCCCCCCCCCAACCACAATAATGTACCCTCTATTTGTGAGGGACTCAATACGCGGTTTGTCTTGTGTATACCGCAATCTAACCACTGCTTTTCTCATTTCCTAAGCCTTGTTTCCATCATAATATTTAAGTAAAGAGTCTGTAAGACCACCCGGATCAGCAGGTCTGATCACTGTTGTCTTCCATTTACATGTTTGCTCTTCATACTGCATTTGGTAGCCCCAATTAAGGTACTAGCTTGGATATTCCATTTCAGGCTCCATCATTTATTACAGGAAGCAATTATTATATTTAAACACTCCACTACAGATTCTATTTATCAATACAGGAAGTGACTATCATTTCACATCTTATACAGCATTATATCTCTGGCTATATTCTAACTACCCTACTCACTACAAGTAAGTTGCTATACGCTTGAATCTTCACAAATTATGAGTAACCCTGTGGATTCTTCAGCATTCCAAGTTCATACCCCTACTGTTTTTTGTTATATGAATCCTCAGGTCCTCAGGAACAATTTTGCTATTAATTCTGAAAATGGAGGTTTTTCATTGAGATCCAAAAGCGGTCTCCTGGTTACAAGTCCCTTCTTTCGCCTTATTTTATCCCACTACTTTTGTTGGCCCAAAAGTGATATATTGTATCTTGTAGAAGGTTCATGAAAGATTAACATCTTATCTGTCTAATGTTTGCAAATTGTGTAAATTGTTGGCTTAATGTCTCTTGAATGTTTATTTGGATCCCCCTGTAAGATAGAAGCCTTATTTCATATGACAAAAGAATGTGTTATTATGATCTATGTACCCCTTTCACTAAACCTCAATAAAAATATAAAATAAAAAAAAAAAAAAAAAAAAAAAAGAAATGATTTCCTTCAATTCAGGTCCAAATAAGGTCTTACCCTTAAAAGGAAAAGCTAAAAGCTTAGATTTTGATGAAACATCCGCAGACCAAGATTTGAGCCATAATGCTCTAGGTGTAAAAATGGCAAAACCTGCATTTTTCACCGCTAATTTACGGCTAGATTTAGAGTTCGGCGGTAAAAGGGCTGTTAACGCTCCGCGGGTTTTTTTCTGGCCGCACCATAAATTTAACTCTGGTATCGAGAGTTCAAACAAATGCTGCGTTAGGCTCCAAAAAAGGAGCGTAGAGCATATTTACCGCAAATGCAACTCTCGATACCAGAGTTGCTTACGGACGCGGCCGGCCTCAAAAACGTGCTCGTGCACGATTCTCCCATAGGAAACAATGGGGCTGTTTGAGCTGAAAAAAAACCTAACACCTGCAAAAAAGCAGCGTTCAGCTCCTAACGCAGCCCCATTGTTTCCTATGGGGAAACACTTCCTACGTCTGCACCTAACACTCTAACATGTACCCCGAGTCTAAACACCCCTAGCCTTACACTTATTAACCCCTAATCTGCCGCCCCCGCTATCGCTGACCCCTGCATTACACTTTTAACCCCTAATCTGCCGCTCCGTAAAACGCCGCAACCTACGTTATCCCTATGTACCCCTAATCTGCTGCCCTAACATCGCCGACCCCTATATTATATTTATTAACCCCTAACCTGCCCCCCACAACGTCGCCGACACCTACCTACACTTATTAACCCCTAATCTGCCGAGCGGACCTGAGCGCTACTATAATAAAGTTATTAACCCCTAATCCGCCTCACTAACCCTATCATAAATAGTATTAACCCCTAATCTGCCCTCCCTAACATCGCCGACACCTACCTTCAATTATTAACCCCTAATCTGCCGACCGGAGCTCACCGCTATTCTAATAAATGTATTAACCCCTAAAGCTAAGTCTAACCCTAACACTAACACCCCCCTAAGTTAAATATAATTTTTATCTAACGAAATAAATTAACTCTTATTAAATAAATGATTCCTATTTAAAGCTAAATACTTACCTGTAAAATAAATCCTAATATAGCTACAATATAAATTACATTTATATTATAGCTATTTTAGGATTAATATTTATTTTACAGGCAACTTTGTAATTATTTTAACCAGGTACAATAGCTATTAAATAGTTACCTAGTTAAAATAATTACAAATTTACCTGTAAAATAAATCCTAACCTAAGATATAATTAAACCTAACACTACCCTATCAATAAAATAATTAAATAAACTACCTACAATTACCTACAATTAACCTAACACTACACTATCAATAAATTAATTAAAAACAATTGCTACAAATAAATACAATTAAATAAACTATCTAAAGTACAAAAAATAAAAAAGAACTAAGTTACAGAAAATAAAAAAATATTTACAAACATAAGAAAAATATTACAACAATTTTAAACTAATTACACCTACTCTAAGCCCCCTAATAAAATAACAAAGACCCCCAAAATAAAAAATTCCCTACCCTATTCTAAATTACTAAAGGTCAAAGCTCTTTTACCTTACCAGCCCTGAACAGGGCCCTTTGCGGGGCATGCCCCAAGAATTGCAGCTCTTTTGCCTGTAAAAAAAAACATACAATACCCCCCCCAACATTACAACCCACCACCCACATACCCCTAATCTAACCCAAACCCCCTTAAATAAACCTAACACTAATCCCCTGAAGATCTTCCTACCTTGTCTTCACCATCCAGGTATCACCGATCCGTCCTGGCTCCAAGATCTTCATCCAACCCAAGCGGGGGTTGGCGATCCATAATCCGGTGCTCCAAAGTCTTCCTCCTATCCGGCAAGAAGAGGACATCCGGACCGGCAAACATCTTCTCCAAGCGGCATCTTCTATGTTCTTCCATCCGATGACGACCGGCTCCATCTTGAAGACCTCCAGCGCGGATCCATCCTCTTCTTCCGACGACTAGACGACGAATGACGGTTCCTTTAAGGGACGTCATCCAAGATGGCGTCCCTCGAATTCCGATTGGCTGATAGGATTCTATCAGCCAATCGGAATTAAGGTAGGAATTTTCTGATTGGCTGATGGAATCAGCCAATCAGAATCAAGTTCAATCCGATTGGCTGATCCAATCAGCCAATCAGATTGAGCTTGCATTCTATTGGCTGTTCCGATCAGCCAATAGAATGTGAGCTCAATCTGATTGGCTGATTGGATCAGCCAATCGGATTGAACTTGATTCTGATTGGCTGATTCCATCAGCCAATCAGAAAATTCCTACCTTAATTCCGATTGGCTGATAGAATCCTATCAGCCAATCGGAATTCGAGGGACGCCATCTTGGATGACGTCCCTTAAAGGAACCGTCATTCGTCGTCTAGTCGTCGGAAGAAGAGGATGGATCCGCGCTGGAGGTCTTCAAGATGGAGCCGGTCGTCATCGGATGGAAGAACATAGAAGATGCCGCTTGGAGAAGATGTTTGCCGGTCCGGATGTCCTCTTCTTGCCGGATAGGAGGAAGACTTTGGAGCACCGGATTATG
The DNA here is from genome assembly GCF_027579735.1 of Bombina bombina. Classification (NCBI taxonomy): domain Eukaryota; kingdom Metazoa; phylum Chordata; class Amphibia; order Anura; family Bombinatoridae; genus Bombina; species Bombina bombina. The sequence continues at coordinate 619,938,445 of NC_069503.1, read as the reverse complement.
GATCGCCAACCCCCGCTTGGGTTGGATGAAGATCTTGGAGCCAGGACGGATCGGTGATACCTGGATGGTGAAGACAAGGTAGGAAGATCTTCAGGGGATTAGTGTTAGGTTTATTTAAGGGGGTTTGGGTTAGATTAGGGGTATGTGGGTGGTGGGTTGTAATGTTGGGGGGGGGGGGTATTGTATGTTTTTTTTTACAGGCAAAAGAGCTGAAATTCTTGGGGCATGCCCCGCAAAGGGCCCTGTTCAGGGCTGGTAAGGTAAAAGAGCTTGTAATTTTTGTATTTTAGAATAGGGTAGGGAATTTTTTATTTTGGGGGTCTTTGTTATTTTATTAGGGGGCTTAGAGTAGGTGTAATTAGTTTAAAATTGTTGTAATATTTTTCTTATGTTTGTAAATATTTTTTTATTTTCTGTAACTTAGTTCTTTTTTATTTTTTGTACTTTAGATAGTTTATTTAATTGTATTTATTTGTAGGAATTGTGTTTAATTAATTTATTGATAGCGTAGTGTTAGGTTAATTGTAGGTAATTATAGGTAGTTTATTTAATTATTTTATTGATAGGGTAGTGTTAGGTTTAATTATATCTTAGGTTAGGATTTATTTTACAGGTAAATTTGTAATTATTTTAACTAGGTAACTATTAAATAGTTCTTAACTATTTAATAGCTATTGTACCTGGTTAAAATAATTACAAAGTTGCCTGTAAAATAAATATTAATCCTAAAATAGCTATAATATAATTATAATTTATATTGTAGCTATATTAGGATTTATTTTACAGGTAAGTATTTAGCTTTAAATAGGAATCATTTATTTAATAAGAGTTAATTTATTTCGTTAGATAAAAATTATATTTAACTTAGGGGGGTGTTAGTGTTAGGGTTAGACTTAGCTTTAGGGGTTAATACATTTATTAGAATAGCGGTGAGCTCCGGTCGGCAGATTAGGGGTTAATAATTGAAGGTAGGTGTCGGCGATGTTAGGGAGGGCAGATTAGGGGTTAATACTATTTATGATAGGGTTAGTGAGGCGGATTAGGGGTTAATAACTTTATTATAGTAGCGCTCAGGTCCGCTCGGCAGATTAGGGGTTAATAAGTGTAGGTAGGTGTCGGCGACGTTGTGGGGGGCAGATTAGGGGTTAATAAATATAACATAGGGGTCGGCGATGTTAGGGGCAGCAGATTAGGGGTACATAGGGATAACGTAGGTGGCGGCGATTTGCGGTCGGAAGATTAGGGGTTAATTATTTTAAGAAGCTTGCAGCGACGTTGTGGGGGGCAAGTTAGGGGTTAATAAATATAATTTAGGGGTCGGCGGGGTTAGGGGCAGCAGATTAGGGGTACATAAGTATAACGTAGGTGGCGGTCGGCAGATTAGGGGTTAAAAATTTTAATCGAGTGGCGGCGATGTGGGGGGACCTCGGTTTAGGGGTACATAGGTAGTTTATGGGTGTTAGTGTACTTTAGGGTACAGTAGTTAAGAGCTTTATAAACCGGCGTTAGCCAGAAAGCTCTTAACTCCTGCTTTTTTCAGGCGGCTGGAATCTTGTCGTTAGAGCTCTAACGCTCACTGCAGAAACGACTCTAAATACCGGCGTTAGAAAGATCCCATTGAAAAGATAGGCTACGCAAATGGCGTAGGGGGATCTGCGGTATGGAAAAGTCGCGGCTGAAAAGTGAGCGTTAGACCCTTTAATCACTGACTCCAAATACCAGCGGGCGCCCAAAACCAGCGTTAGGAGCCTCTAACGCTGGTTTTGACGGCTACCGCCGAACTCTAAATCTAGGCCGTAGCAATTTAAAAAGTGAAATCAGTAATAAAAGAATTAGCTAACTGTAGAGCCTTAATTCTATCCAAAATGTCATCTAATGGAGTCTCAACCTTTAGAGACTCTTCTAGAGCATCAAACCAAAAAGCTGCAGCAGTAGTAACTGGAACAATGCAAGCCGTAGGTTGTAAAAGAAAACCCTGATGAATAAATCATTTCTTTAGAAGACCCTCTAACTTTTTATCCATAGGGTCTTTGAAAGCACAACTGTCCTCAATAGGTATAGTTGTACGCTTAGCCAGGGTAGATATAGCTCCCTCCACCTTAGGGACCGTTTGCCAAGAGTCCCGAATGTTGTCTGATATGGGAAACATTTTCTTAAAATTAGGAGGGGGAGAGAATGGAATACCTGGTCTATCCCATTCCTTTTTTACAATTTCCGAAATTCTTTTAGGAACCAGAAAAACATCAGTGTAAGTAGGTACCTCTAGATATTTGTCCATCTTTTTCTGGTGGTATCACAATAGGGTCACTATCATCCAGAGTCGCTAAAACCTCCCGAAGTAACAGGCGGAGGTGTTCCAGCTTAAATTTAAAGGACATGACGTCCGAATCTGTCTGAGGTAACACATTCCCTGAGTCTGAAAGTTCTCACTCAGACAGCAATTCCCTAACCCCAAACTCAGAGCACTGTGAGGGTACATCGGAAATAGCCAATAAAGCATCAGAGGATTCAGTATTCACATTAATACCTGACCTACTGCGTTTACCCTGTAACACTGGTAATTTAGATAATACCTTTGTAAGGGTAGTTGACATAACTGCAGCCATCTCCTGCAGAGTAAAAGAATTAGACGCACTAGAGGTACTTGGCGTTGCTTGTGTGGGCGTTAAAGGTTGTGACACTTGGGGAGAATTGGATGGCATATCCTGGTTCTCTTCAGATTGAGAATCATCCTTAGGTACACTTTCTTGCCTTAAAATATGCTTTTTACAATGTAAGGCCCTTTCAGTACAAGAGGTAAGAGGGGGTTCCACAATGGCTTTTAAACACATAGAACAATGAGATTCCTCAATGTCAGACATGTTGAACAGACTAGTAATAACCACAATAGTCGTTAAACACTTTATTTATTGCTTTAAACAATTTTTTGAGAAAAGTGTACTGCGCCTTTAAGAAATAAAAAAGCTCACAAATTTTCCAAAACTGCTTTAAAACGTTAATTTACTCTTTAATATTAACTATACTTAATTAATTGCTCCAAAAATTATTTCACCCCAAGAGTAAGGGGAGAATTAACCTCTAAAAGATATTTATAGATAGAAATATGTTAAATTTGACAAAAATACCCTCTGCACCTCGCCACAGCTCTTCTGTGGCGCCTACCTGCACCCAGGGTACTTCAAAATGACTCGACAACGATCCGGATAAGAGAACCCCTGCTTAGGCTCAACCGGAGCTAATGCCTGCTGCTTCTCAGCCAGAGTAAAGTGCGCGTCTGAGTGTGCGAAAATAAGCCCCACCCATCATGTCCGATGCTCGTGTAGGCCTGAACAACCGCATGGTAAAGCGGTTTTAAAGTATACGCCATGTGGAAATCTTGAACCCCTAAGTAAACTCCCAATACGGTCAAACTGTTTCAATTAAACAAAAAAACGTTAAGCATATTCCTGCCTCTCCCAGTGTCTCTTTATAATGTAGTGAAGATCATTATAATGCTTGGCCCAATATGTCAAATGAAATAAATAAAGCACAGGTTTCTCAGTAACACCCCCTTTGTTTTACAGGTCTACTGCTTACCCCTTCCCTTGCAGGGAAATAAATGTCAGCCAGTTCTGATATACCAAGTCTCCTCAGAAATAAAGGTCTGCACATACCTCAATGCTGCTTGTAGCATGAAACCGTTCTCCACATTGAAGATGTCTCTTGAATTACCTTCAGAAGCTTTGTGGGAACCAACGTGGATCTTAGATACATCTGCTAAGATCATTAACCTCAGGGCAGAAATCTTCTTCCATATCCCCCTGAGGAAAATAGTACTCACCGGTACAATTTAAAATAAAAAACGTCTTGATTGAAGAAACTAAAACTAACACTTCACTTTACCTCTTTCTAGTACAAACACAGGCAAAGAGAATGACTGGGGGTAGAGGGAAGGGAGGATCTATATATACAGCTCTGCTGTAGTGCTCTTTGCCACTTCCTGTTAGCAGGAGGATAATATCCCACAAGTAAGGATGAAATCCGTGGACTCGTCGTATCTTGTAGAAGAAATCTATCCCTCTCTAATTCTAATCTTTCACTATCCCTCGTCCCTTCATATGCAAATCTTTCCCTCTCTAAATCTATTCTACCTGATTCTATTCTCAATCTTTCCCTCTTTAAATCTAATCTTTCCCTATCTACTATAATGCCCCTCTCTAATATCTGCCCCTGTTGCTCGACAGATAATCTTAATGCCCCATGCAACTCATGGTGATCATCCCTGTACTGCCTGGCCAGATTTAACATTTGACAAACTGCCTCATTCTAATAGTTAATGTTATCTTAAAGGGATACTCCATCAAAGTTTGTAATACAAATGAATGCATTTATAAATGTGGGAACAAAAGTGCTTATTATAAAAGCTATATCAGTTTCCAAAGTATTCACCGTGCACCAGCATTTTCAACACAGCACTTGTTAAGAGAAACATTTTTTTTTAAAAACTTTTTTTAGACTGTTTCTAAATTACTGACATGATACAAGCCCCACTGGTGCTGCGAGAAGCTTCAGTATTGACAATGCTGTTGCACAGAGAATATCTGATTCTGAGCCACATGGACATGCATGTAAAAACGCTAACAATTGAAAAAAGTTATTTTTTTATTTGCGTATATATATATATATATATACAGAGAGAAGTGCACTCGCAGGAACAGGAACAAACAACTGGCTCAATAACATTGTTAGCCTGTTCTATGGCGATTTACCACCTGGTGCAGCTTTTTAGCCAAGTAATGCTTTTCACAAAGAAGAACTTTACTGTAGTACATCAGTCTGATCCCGCCTATTACAGTCAGTCGAGCACCGTAATACCAGGCAATTCCTCTCTGAACAAGGAACACAGCAACCCCAGACGATCATTTCGATCTTCATTGGGCCTCGTCAGTGAGGTGTAGCCATATTCCTCTAAGCACACTGAGCAAGGAGTCCACGTCTGGTTGCCCTTTTTTCCCATAGGGAGACTAAATATATACAGAGAGAATCACACTCACAGGAACGAACATCTGGCTCAATACTATTGTTAGCCTGTTCTATGGCAATTTACCACCTGGGTGCAGCTTTTTAGCCCAGTAATGCTTTTCACAGAGTAGAACTTTCCTGTAGTATTTCAGTCTGAACCCGCCTATTACGGTCAGTCCAGTGCCGTAATACCAGGCAATTCCTCTCTGAACAAGGAACACAGCAACCCCAGACGATCGTTTCGGCCTTCATTGGGCCTCGTCAGTGAGGTGTAGCTATATTTCTCTAAGCACACTGAGCAAAGAGTCCACGTCTGGTTGCCCCTTTTTCCCATAGGGAGACTAAATACATACAGAGAGAAGTGCACTCACAGGAACGAACAACTGGCTTCATACAATTGTTAACCTGTTCTATGGCGATTTACCACCTGGGTGCAGCTTTTTAGCCCAGGAAGAACTTTCCTGTAGTACATCAGTCTGATCCCGCCTATTACGGTCAGTCCAGCAACGAAATACCAGGCAATTCCTCTCTGAACAAGTAACACAGCAACCTTAGACGATCGTTTTGGCCTTCATTGGGCCTCGTCAGTGAGGTGTAGCCATATTCCTCTAAGCACACTGAGCAAGGAGTCCATGTCTGGTTGCCCTTTTTTTCTATAGGGAGACTAAATACATACAGAGAGAAGTGCACTCGCAGGAACAAACAACTGTCTCAAAACCAATGTTAGCCTGTTCTATGGCGATTTACCACCTGGGTGCAGCTTTTTAGACCAGTAATGCTTTTCACAAAGAAGAACTTTCCTGTAGTATATCAGTCTGATCCCGCCTATTATGGTCAGTCCAGCGCCAAAATATGTTTATATAGGTTTAAGGAATATTCTATTCAAAATAGAAGGGTAATGATTGTGATAGAGCATGCAATTTGAATGAACTTTCTAAATAAATCAATTAACATTTTTCTTTGTTTAGTTTGTTTTAAATGTACGCTTAGATGTTCTGTTTTTTGTTAAGCACATTGGTAGCACTTGATGATTGGTGTTGAAATGTAGGCAAACAATCATCAAGCAATACACAGGTGATGATCCTAACCTCTGATTCCTTCTAAGTGTAAAGGGACATGAAACCCAAAAATGTTCTTTCATGATTAAGCTAGAGAATACGTTATAAATATTTTATAATTTACTTCTATTTTCAAATTGTTTCATTCTCTCAGTATGCTTTGTTGAATGAGCAGCAATGCACTACTGGTTACTGACTGAACACATTGGTAAGCAAATGACAATCGGTATATATAAGCAGCCACCAATCAGCAGCTAAAACCTAGCGCCTAGATTAGAAGTTGTGCATTAAGGTAAAAAAGCAGCGTTAACAGGTCCTAACGCTGCTTTTTGACGCCCGCTGCTATTACGAGTCTTGCAGGTATAGGTGTACCGCACACTTGTTTGGCCTTACCGCAAACCGACTTACGTAAAGTTCGCAAACCCTTTTTTCTATGGGACTTCCATAGCACCGGCATTACGAGTCTGTCCTGGAAGGCCAAAAAGTGAGCGGTACACCCTCTACCGTCAAGATTCCTAACGCATTTTAAAGTCAGTAGTTATGAGTTTTACACTACAACGCCGTAGCATAAAACTCATAACTAAAGTGCTAAAATGTACACTAACACCCATAAACTACCTATTAACCCCTAAACCGAGGCCCTCCCGCATCGCAAACACTGTACTAACAATATTAACCCCTAATCTGCCCCTCCGGACATCGCCGCCACTATAATAAACATAGTAACCCCTAAACCTCCGCAAACACTAGTTAAATATTATTAACCCCTAATCTGCCGCCCCTAACATCGCCACCACCTACATTATATTTATTAGCCCCTAATCTTCCGCTCCGGACATCGCCGCAACCTATATTATATTTATTAACCCCTAATCTGCTGCCCCCAACATCACCGCCACCTACCTACATTTATTAACCCCTAATACGCCGTCACCAACATCGCCGCCACTATTCTAAATTTATTAACCTTTTAAACTTAAGTCTAACCCTAACCCTAACACCCCCTAACTTAAATATAATTTAAATAAATCTAAATAAAATTACTATCATTACCTAAATTATTCCTATTTAAAACTAAATACTTACCTATAAAATAAACCCTAAGCTAGCTACAATATAACTAATAGTTACATTGTATCTAGCTTAGGGTTTATTTTTATTTAAAGGCAAGTTTGTATTTATTTTAACTAGGTAAAATAGTTACTAAATAGTTATTAACAATTTAATAACTAACTAGCTAAAATAAATACAAATGTACCTGTAAAATAAAACCTAACCTATGTTACAATAAAACCTAACACTACACTACAATTAAATAAAGTACCTACATTAAATACAATTAAATAAATTAAATTAAATTAGCTAAATCACAAAAACAAACAAACACTAAATTACAGAAAATAAAAAACAAATTACAGATCTATAAACTAATTACATCTAATCTAAGAGCCCTATCAAAATAAAAAAGCCCCCCCAAAATAAAAAAAGCCCTAGCCTAAACTAAACTACCAATAGCCCTTAAAAGGGCCTTTTGCGGGGCATTGCCCCAAAGAAATCAGCTCTTTTACCTGTAAAAAAAAATACAAACAACGCCCCCAACAGTAAAACCCACCACCCACACAACCAACCCCCCAAATAAAAGCCTAACTAAAAAAACCTAAGCTCCCCATTGCCCTGAAAAGGGCATTTGGATGGGCATTGCCCTTAAAAGTGCATTTAGCTCTATTGCTGCCCAAAGCCCTAACCTCTTCAAATGACGTCTTCTTCGGAATGAATATCACTTTAAGTGACATCATCCAAGATGGGGTCTCTTAGATTCTGATTGGCTGATAGAATCAGCCAATCAGAATTAAGGTAGAAAAAATCCTGTTGGCTGATGCAACGCCAACACCAATCCTATTGGCTGATCCAATCATCCAATAGGATTGAGCTTGCATTCTATTGGCTGATTGCGATCCCTACCTGATCTGCGGCAGTGGTGGGCATGGCTGGGCGTGATCGGGGGCGTGACAGGACTGGAAGGGGACGTGGCCGGGGCGTAAAGGGGGCATGGCCGGGCAGTTAGGTCTGTGAAAGGGGGTGTGGGGAGAGAGATAGAGAGGGGGAGAGATAAAAAGAGAGGGGAGAGAGAGAGGGAGGGAAAGAGAGGGGGGAGAGAGAGGGGGGGAGGGAGAGAGAGAGAGGGGGGAGAGAGAGGGGGGAGAGAGAGAGAGCAAAAGAGAGGGGGGAGAGAGAGAACGCAAAAGAGGGGAGAGAGAGCGCAAAAGAGAGGCTGCCTCCTTAGCTTATATACATTATTTTTTAAATAAAGACAGCCATAGAAAGAAGAAAAATTGATAATACTAGTAAATTTGGTTGATTAAAAATCATACTCTATCATAATCCTTGAAAATACATAAAATAAATATATATAAATATATATATATATATATATATATATATATATATATATATATATATATATATATATATATGGGTAAAGAGGACATGTAAAGGGATCAGATAGCGCTGGTTGCACAGAGTCTAATGATATATATAAAAAACAACACTAAATAAATATTAAAACGTGAATACAATCTCAAACAGATAGATATTATTTTTTATCCAAATATTTTTGAAAGTAAGTGTGATAAGGATGTTAATATACAAATACAAGATGTATATAAAAAGTTTGTTCTAAAAATGGAAAAAACATTGCACTAGTGACGATGGGTATATAAGAAATGCTAACTTACAAGAACAAACCTCAATCTTATGAGGTAAGTAGTCTGCACAGCATGGGATTCCTCTTATGGAGATCTGCTTTCCTCTTGGAGCATATATGGATCTTCAGTGGATAGACCACAGTTGGTATTCCCTCGGCCTCTTTAAGTATGGTTCTTCCTGGAGTATGGTCAAGCTCTCCAACCATGTATATGCAAAAGAAAAAAGTCTCAAATAGTGTGATACTGTATTTAAAAACGACACACTTTATTTGCTGACAACATACACACTCTCACAAATGCCTGCTTACACTAAAAAACCTCCAGTGTGAGGTATTTGGCAAAACTCTTGGTCCGTTAGTATATACAAACGAATGTCCCTCTCTGTAAATACCGTATTTTACTTTACATCGTTAGATGATACAAAGGCAAAGTCCTTAGTAAAAGAAAACCGGATCTTCCGGTATTGAAATTCAGTCCGTTCTCCTTCCTTGGTCTAACGCGTTTCAAAGGTTTGATAATCGTTCCTTCTTCCTCAGAGACTGTTTTTTTAGTGAACGGCTGTTCTTTTAATTGCAAACAAATATCGCGATCATAGCACCGTTTCTTATTAGCACTTTTATTGGTCAAGCGTCACACACCTCTCCTCACATCTAAACTCCACAGTCATTGGCTAATTTGGAGGTGTGTGCGGTTCTAATGTCATTTGTAACTTGGTGCAGTCCATAAAAACAAATGCAAGTTTTTAAAAGTTATTAGACCATATTTTGCGATCGTATAACTCCAATATTTCCCTTCTTAATACATAGACAGTTGGAATATTTATGAAATCAATCTTTTGCTAAAACAAACTTTGTACATAAACAGATCTGTTCTTTAAAATTATTAGAATTTCATTGTTATATACATACATTCATCACATACATACAATATTATTTCCAAATTCATTATATGTTTAAGGGATGTTAAAACACCATCTAGATATGATCCTAGTAAAAGTAAAATAAAATATATATAAACCTAAAAAATATTAAATATGCAGATAATCCTTATGCATTTTAAAATATTCATTTAAAAATAAATGTGCAAATCTTTATGCAGTCCTATTAAGTATATGTAAAACATACTCCTTCCCTATGTCAAAATATAACAGTTGCTGGCTGATTTGGAAGGAGAGGGCACAGCTGTCTTCTTTATGTATAGGTAGTACAATTTCATAAATAAATTTATATATATACTGCATGTAAATATATATATATATATATATATATATATATATATATATATATATATATATACTGTATGTTATTTTAACTAGGTTGTTATTTTCATCAGAGGAAATAAAGATTTAATGCATTACAGCTGCAGATACATTACACAAAATAAAAATATCACATGGATCTAATGTTGACATACTACTTTATATTTTCACAGATCTCATGTGGCTGAGAGAAAGAATCCACCGATACTTCAGGCCAGTGTCAATGGCTACCCCTAGGAGCAATTGCTCTCCTCCCCCGCTGCCATTGAGGGTCCAGACGATGACATACCTCCCAACATTTCAAAATTCAAAAGAGGGACACCCCCCCCCCGCAAAAAAAAATTCTGTGGTGGGCGGGGCTTAAAAAATCATAAGACCAAAGTAATATAAATAAAATTATTAATAAATTCAAAGATTTTAATACACTTAGGCAGCAAATCAAACACAAGCTCAAACCACTCGTATGGCTATGTGAGCTATGTATTTAATTATCCTTTGCAAAGACATTGCTAAATATTTTTATCTTAATTGGACATTTAATAATAAATTCTTTAAAACTGCTCTCTGCATTCCCCATTAATATTCTAAATTCTGGCCTTTAAAGTCAGCAAAAATGCACAGTAGCACACTACATAGTATACACTTATACATGCAGATACACACACACACACACTACATAGCATACACTTACACATGCAGATACACACACACTACATAGCATACACTTACACATGCAGATACACACACACTACATAGCATACACTTATACATGCAGATACACACACACACACACACACACACACTACATAATATACACTTATACATGCAGATACACTACACTACATAGCATACACTTACACATGCAGATACACACTCACTACATAGCATACACTTATACATGCAGATACACACACACTACATAGCATACACTTACACATGAAGATACGCACACTACATAGCATATACTTACACATGAAGATACACACACACACTACATAGCATACACTTATACAGGCAGACACACACACACTACATAGCATATATTTACACATGAAGATACACACACACACTACATAGCATACACCTATACATGCAGATACACACTTAAACATGCAGATACACATACACACACTACATAGCTTACATTTATACATGCAGACACACACACACTACATAGCATAAACTTATACATACAGATACACACACAGTTATGGATAAAGATAGACACACACACTACATCATATATGGGTATCTGTAATTCATTGTATGGTGTCCTGGGGTTGGCAAGCACATTAGCTGGCAGTCTGCGGCTGCCACTGTTCCTTACACAGTTCGTTACCCTGGTATTAGCACTGCTCATTGTATAAAACTGAAGGCATGCTAGTATTATCACCAGGAGTTAGACATCATCACTACCAGAGGTAGGTTAGAGAGGTCACCATTACCCGTGGTCAGAGTGTATACAGCCTTCTTACTCCGGCTTAACCCACACACCATTCCTTTTCCACAGGGAATCTAACAGGTATCTAACCCTGTGAGAGCAAAGCCAGCTGCTTCTGAGTATGGGTCCAACAGAATTTATTTTTTTTAATGCCTGGGGCAAATCGGGACAAATGGCTAGCAACCAGGGACAGGGGGACAGACCCCTAAATCGGGACTGTCCCGCGAAAATCGGGACAGTTGGGGGGTATGCGATGACTAAGTGACAGATTTGGACATCCCTGATATCCAAGGTAATTTTCAAGTATAATACTATGTTTGCAGTATTTCACATTAAAAAAAAAAATTTAGACAGGTAAATTCAGTTTTTAGAGAGGTTCATTCAGGGTGCAGATTAATGTAATGGATTGTATTTTTAGAATTAAAATGTTTGCGCGATTTTGTGTATAATCTAGGTCTTGTCTCATATTCCTCATACTAACAATGACTTGTGTTTGTGTTTCATCTCTGACAGACGACCAAGTACCGGGGGAAGATCCTGCCCCAGCGTTATTGCCGGCACTGCCTGATGAGGAGGTGGCTGGAGAAGAATTTAAGAAAACTTAATTTTAGCTTTTAACAATTGTATATTAATAATGAATTATAAGAACATATTTTATTTTGTCTTTTTATAGATCGCGATCAGGGGACACAAACAGAGCCCTTTCAAAGTTAAAAATTATATTTAGTGTCACTTTAATGAAAGTTCAAGGGTTGCTTGAGATGTTCTTCTATATCTTCATAATAATATTTCTGATATGACTTTGGTGTCCCTTTAATTTCGGAAATAACAGTATTTATTAAAAAATATAAAAATATTATATATATATATATATATATATATATATATATATATATATATATATATATATATATATATATATATACATAGATATATACATAAATACATCTATGTTTACATGGATATAGATACATATGCAGTCAGAGAAACCCAGACATTCCGACCAATGATAAATACAATTGCGGTACACCAAAGTTATACCAAGGATCCAGGCCCCCCTCAAGGAGTTGAATACTAGGATAAGGGAACACATATCATCGTTTAAGGTGAATAGGGCAACGACACCTATTGTCCAACATTTTGGCGCTTTTCATAATAATGATCTGAAATACTTTACTTGAAAAGATTGTTAAACCAGATAGGGGGGGTGATATTGATCTTATCCTAGCAAGGAGAGAGGCTTACTGGATTTTCACCCTGGGTACGCGTTTACCCAATGGTTTGAATTCCAGGTATGATATCATCAATCATTGGGAGTAAATTATAGCTTCCTCCGTGTATATAGATCCAACTATGTGTTTATAGATCTAGGGCCCGATCAGATATAAATCGTCGCCCGCAAAAGCCGGTGACGCCAAAATTTGTGCTGGTTTGGTATCACATATACAGCGTAACATAGAAGTTACGCTCGTATATTTCTGCCTTCGGCCGTAGTTTTTTGGCCCATGGACAGGTATACCAAACCAGCGCAGTTTGGTATCCAATATACAGCGTAAGGACTTACGCGGCGAAAATGGAGAAATCTTACTCCATTTTCATCTCGCCACAAATTGCAGGTGAAGTAAGCCTTACGCTGTGTATTGGAGCCCCGTAACTCCCTAAACTAGCTGAAAAATAAAACCTAACACCTAACTCATGCGCAATGTCTATCTACCTGTCAACCATGATCCCCCGCCGCGATCCCTAATAAAGTATTTAACCCCTAAACCGCCGCTCCCGGACCCCGCCGCCACCTACATTAAATGTCTAACCCCCTAATGTGAGCCCCCTACAACGTCGCCACCTACATTAAAATTATTAACCCCTAATCTAATCCCCCTACACCACCGCCATCTATATTAAAATTATTACCCCCTAATGTGAGCTCCCTACCGAGCTGCCACCTATTTTAACTATATTATCCCCTAAGATAATCCCCCTACCCCGCCGCCACCTATATTAAATATATTAACCCCTAATCTAATCCCCCTACACCACCACCACCTAAATTAAATATATTAACCCCTAATCTAATCCCCCTACACCGCCGCCACCTAAATTAAATATATTAACCCCTAATCTAATCCCCCTACACCGCCGCTACCTAAATTAAATATATTAACCCCTAATCTAATCCCCCTACACCGCCACCACCTAAATTAAATATATTAACCCCTAATCTAATCCGCAAACACCGCAGCCACCTATAATAAATGTATTACCCCCTAAAATTAAAAATAGCCCTGAAAAGGGCTTTTTGCGTGGCATTGCCCCAAAGTAACCAGCTCTTTTACCAGCCCTTAAAAGGGCTTTTTGCGTGGCATTGCCCCAAAGTAATCAGCTCTGTTACCAGCCCTTAAAAGGGCCTTTTGCGGGGCATTGCCCCAAAGTAACCAGCTCTTTTACCAGCCTTTAAAAGGGCTTTTTGCGGGGCATTGTCACAAAGTAATCAGCTCTTTTGCCTATAATATTAACCCCTAATCTAATCCGCAAACACCGCAGCCACCTATAATAAATGTATTACCCCCTAAAATTAAAAATAGCCCTGAAAAGGGCTTTTTGCGTGGCATTGCCCCAAAGTAACCAGCTCTTTTACCAGCCCTTAAAAGGGCTTTTTGCGTGGCATTGCCCCAAAGTAATCAGCTCTGTTACCAGCCCTTAAAAGGGCCTTTTGCGGGGCATTGCCCCAAAGTAACCAGCTCTTTTACCAGCCTTTAAAAGGGCTTTTTGCGGGGCATTGTCACAAAGTAATCAGCTCTTTTGCCTATAATCTAAATCCCCCTACACCGCTGCTACCTATAATAAATGTATTACCCCCTAATCTAATCCCCCTACACCGCCGCCACCTATATTAAATATATTACCCCCTAATCTAATCCCCCTACACCGCCGCCACCTATATTAAAATTATTAACCCCTAATCTAATCCCCCTATACCGCCGCCACCTATATTAAATTTATTAACCAGTAAAATACTAAAATTTCCCTACCACTAAACCTAAGTCTAACCCTACAAATAGCCCTGAAAAGGGCCTTTTGCGTGGCATTGCCCCAAAGTAACCAGCTCTATTACCAGCCCTTAAAAGGGCCTTTTGCGGGGCATTGCCCCAAAGTAACCAGCTCTTTTACCAGCCCTTAAAAGGGCTTTTTGCGGGGCATTGTCACAAAGTAATCAGCTCTTTTGCCTGTAATGTAATCTAATCCCCCTACACCACCGCCACCTAAATTAAATATATTAACCCCTAATCTAATCCCCCTACACCGCCACCACCTAAATTAAATATATTAACCCCTAATCTAATCCCCCTACACCGCAGCCACCTATAATAAATGTATTACCCCCTAAAATTAAAAATAGCCCTGAAAAGGGCTTTTTGCGTGGCATTGCCACAAAGTAACCAGCTCTTTTACCAGCCCTTAAAAGGGCTTTTTGCGTGGCATTGCCCCAAAGTAATCAGCTCTGTTACCAGCCCTTAAAAGGGCCTTTTGCGGGGCATTGCCCCAAAGTAACCAGCTCTTTTACCAGCCCTTAAAACGGCTTTTTGCGGGGCATTGTCACAAAGTAATCAGCTCTTTTGCCTATAATCTAAATCCCCCTACACCGCTGCTACCTATAATAAATGTATTACCCCCTAATCTAATCCCCCTACACCGCCGCCACCTATATTAAATATATTACCCCCTAATCTAATCCCCCTATACCGCCGCCACCTATATTAAAATTATTAACCCCTAATCTAATCCCCCTATACCGCCGCCACCTATATTAAATTTATTAACCAGTAAAATACAAAAATTTCCCTACCACTAAACCTAAGTCTAACCCTACAAATAGCCCTGAAAAGGGCCTTTTGCGTGGCATTGCCCCAAAGTAACCAGCTCTATTACCAGCCCTTAAAAGGGCCTTTTGCGGGGCATTGCCCCAAAGTAACCAGCTCTTTTACCAGCCCTTAAAAGGGCTTTTTGCGGGGCATTGTCACAAAGTAATCAGCTCTTTTGCCTGTAATGTAATCTAATCCCCCTACACCGCCGCCACCTATATTAAATAAATTAACCCCTAATCTGACCCCCCTACACCGCCACCACCTATATTAACTATATTAACCCTAATTATATTAGGGTTAATATAGTTATTATATTATATATATTAACTATATTAACCCTATCTAACTCTAACACCCCTAACTTACGCCTAGATTTAGAGTTTTGCGTTAGAAGGGGTGCGTTAGCTACGCATGTTTTTTTTCACCCCGCACCTTTTAAACAACGCTGGTATTTAGAGTTGTCTGAATGGCTGCGTTAGGCTCCAAAAAGGGAGCGTACAGGCATATTTACCGCCACTGCAACTCTCAATACCAGCGTTGCTTACGGATGCGGCCAGCTTCAAAAACGTGCTTGTGCACGATTCCCCCATAGGAAACAATGGGGCAGTTTGGGCTGAAAAAAAACCTAACACCTGCAAAAAAGCAGCGTTCAGCTCCTAACGCAGCCCCATTGTTTCCTATGGGGAAACACTTCCTAAGTCTGCACCTAACACCCTAACATGTACCCCGAGTCTAAACACCCCTAATCTTACACTTATTAACCCCTAATCTGCTGACCCCGCTATCGCTGACCCCTGCATATTATTATTAACCCCTAATCTGCCGACCGGACCTCGCCGCTACTATAATAAATGTATTAACCCCTAAAGCTAAGTCTAACCCTAACACTAACACCCCCCTAAGTTAAATATAATTTAAATCTAACGAAATAAAATAAATCTTATTAAATAAATTAATCCTATTTAAAGCTAAATACTTACCTGTAAAATAAACCCTAATATAGCTACAATATAAATAATAATTATATTGTAGCTATTTTAGGATTAATATTTATTTTACAGGCAACTTTGTATTTATTTTAACCAGGTACAATAGCTATTAAATAGTTAATAACTATTTAATAGTTACCTAGTTAAAATAATTACAAAATTACCTGTAAAATAAATCCTAACCTAAGTTACAATTAAACCTAACACTACACTATCAATAAATTAATTAACTAAGAGCAAGTTTTCTCTGTGAAAAAAATCACAAAAAGACAAAGGCGCCTCCTAGTGTAATACAGTTGGTGAAAGAGATTTGATAGGTAATCAAAAAGGTACTCACAAGTGGAGCAGCACCCAATTGTGCTAAATCAAACAGACTGGGATCTCACAGTGTCCCAGCTCACTGACACTGCAAGGAAACTGGTTTCTCCAATGTCTTGCCGGACTGACAGAGCTCAGACTCTCACAAAGAGGTTTACATAAAACCAAATTTTATTAATAAAATAAAAATCTCAGTGTCTCATGACACTAGATATTAAAAGAACAAGCAACGCGTTTCTCAGACTGCTGTCTGTTTCATCAGGCTTCCTGATGAAACAGACAGCAGTCTGAGAAACGCGTTGCTTGTTCTTTTAATATCTAGTGTCATGAGACACTGAGATTTTTATTTTATTAATAAAATTTGGTTTTATGTAAACCTCTTTGTGAGAGTCTGAGCTCTGTCAGTCCGGCAAGACATTGGAGAAACCAGTTTCCTTGCAGTGTCAGTGAGCTGGGACACTGTGAGATCCCAGTCTGTTTGATTTAGCACAATTGGGTGCTGCTCCACTTGTGAGTACCTTTTTGATTACCTATCAAATCTCTTTCACCAACTGTATTACACTAGGAGGCGCCTTTGTCTTTTTGTGATTTTTTTCACAGAGAAAACTTGCTCTTAGATCCTGATTTCCCTGACAAAGCAGCTGACTCCAGTCATCATCTGTGTTCCTGATCATTGATCATCCTGGTATTTGATCACATTCATCATTAGGGACTATACCCACCCCAATTGGGACATTTACCATCTATATAACATTGCAGAAGAAGACAGCATTTCCAGATAAGAACCTTTCAGGAATTTCTTATTACTGTATTTGCTATTATTTGTGTTGTATCCTATGTTTCTCATAGTCCCATATTTATAAGAATTGTTTCACTTTTGTTTACATTATTCCGTATAGTATATTTTATTATAGTTATTATATGTAATATCTTGTTCTCTTCTCTCTTAGCCTATTTACATAATAATCATATAAGGTCCTGTGCGCCCCCTAGTAGTAACACACCCTTAGTGTTACTGATTGTTTCTTTTGACATTAATTAACTAAACTACCTACAATTACAAAAAACAAACAAACACTAAATTACAAAAACAACCAAACACTAAATTACAAAAAATAAAAAAAGATTACAAGAATTTTAAACTAATTACACCTACTCTAAGCCCCCTAAAAAATAACAAAGCCCCTCAAAATAAAAAAATGCCCTACCCTATTCTAAAATAAAAAGTAAACAGCTCTTTTACCTTACCAGCCCTTAAAAGGGCCTTTTGCGGGGCAGCCCCAAAGAAAACAGCTCTTTTGCCTGTAAAAAAAAAAAATGCAATACCCCCCCAACATTACAACCCACCACCCACATACCCCTAATCTAACCCAAACCCCCCTTAAAACAACTAACACTAAGCCCCTGAAGATCTCCCTACCTTATCTTCACCACGCCGGGTATCACCGATCTGTCCAGAAGAGGCTCCGAAGTCCTCATCCTATCGGCAAGAAGAGGTCCAGAAGAGGGTCCAAAGTCTTCATCCTATCCGGCAAGAAGAGGATATCCGGACCGGCAAACATCTTCATCCAAGCGGCATCTTCTATCTTCATCCATCCGATGAGGAGCGGCTCCATCTTCAAGACCTCCGGCGCGGAACATCCTCTTCTCCCGACGATTAGACGACGAATGAAGGTTCCTTTAAGGGACATCATCCAAGATGGCGTCCCTCGAATTCCGATTGGCTGATAGGATTCTATCAGCCAATCGGAATTAAGGTAGGAAAAATTTGATTGTCTGATGGAATCAGCCAATCAGATTCAAGTTCAATCCATTGGCTGATTGGATCAGCCAATCAGATTGAGCTTGCATTCTATTGGCTGATCGGAAAAGCCAATAGAATGCGAGCTCAATCTGATTGGCTGATTCAATCAGCCAATCAGATTTTTCCTACCTTAATTCCAATTGGCTGATAGAATCCTATCAGCCAATCGGAATTCGAGGGACGCCATCTTGGATGACGTCCCTTAAAGGAAATTTCATTCATCGTCTAGTCGTCGGGAGAAGAGGATGTTCCGCGCCGGAGGTCTTGAAGATGGAGCCGCTCCTCGTCGGATGGATGAAGATAGAAGATGCTGCTTGGATGAAGATGTTTGCCGGTCCGGATGTCCTCTTCTTGCCAGTAGGATGAAGACTTCGGAGCCTCTTCTGGACCTCTTCTTGCCAGATAGGATGAAGACTTTGGAGCCTCTTCTTGACGGATCGGTGATACCCGGCGTGGTGAAGATAAGGTAGGGAGATCTTCAGGGGCTTAGTGTCAGGTTTTTTAAGGGGGGTTTGGGTTAGATTAGGGGTATGTGGGTGGTGGGTTGTAATGTTGGGAGGGGTATTGTATGTTTTTTTACAGGCAAAAGAGCAGAATTCTTTGGGGCATGCCCCGCAAAAGGCCCTTTTAAGGGCTGGTAAGGTAAAAGAGCTGTAAACTTTTTATTTTAGAATAGGGTAGGGCATTTTTTTATTTTGGGGGGATTTGTTTTTTTTTTAGGGGGCTTAGAGTAGGTGTAATTAGTTTAAAATTCTTGTAATCTTTTTTTATTTTTTGTAATTTAGTGTTTTATTTTTTTTGTAATTTAGTGTTTGTTTTTGTAATTTAGTTTAGTTGATTTAATTGTAGATAATTGTAGGTAGTTTATTTAATTAATTGATTGATAGTGTAGTGTTAGGTTTAATTTTAACTTAGGTTAGGATTTATTTTACAGGTAATTTTATAATTATTTTAACTAGGTAGCTATTAAATAGTTATTAACTATTTAATAGCTATTGTACCTGGTTAAAATAAATACAAAGTTGCCTGTAAAATAAATATTAATCCTAAAATAGCTATAATGTAATTATTATTTATATTGTAGCTATATTAGGGTTTAATTTACAGGTAAGTATTTAGCTTTAAATAGGATTAATTTATTTATTTTATTTCGTTAGATTTCAATTATATTTAACTTAGGGGGGTGTTAGTGTTAGGTTTAGACTTAGCTTTAGGGGTTAATACATTTATTAGAGTAGCGGCGAGGTCCGGTCGGCAGATTAGGGGTTAATTAAAGGGGTTAATGGCTGATTTGAATAGCCAATAGAATAAGAGCTACTGTAATTCTATTGTCTGATTAGAATAGCCAATAGAATTAAAGTAGCTTGCATCCGATTGGCGAATTTGAATTTGAAGGCTCAAATCAGCCAATAGAAATTCAAGGGACGCCATTTTTAATCGCGTACCTTGAATTACTATTCAGTGTACGGCGGCGATCGTATGAAGAGGATCCTCCATGCTCCGGCTCCGGTCTTCAGTTCCAGCGGTCTTCAGTTCCAGCGTCGCTGATCTTCAGTTCCAGAATCGCCGGTCTTCAGTTCCAGATGGACGGTCTTCAGCTCTGCGGTCATCGGTCTTCAACTCCTCCGCTCCGCACCGGCTGGATCCTGGAAGAAGAAGAGGTTGCCGCCTGGAAGAAGACTTTTCTGCCTGGAACAGGAACTTCTCCGCCGGTCTTCAGGACAGGTAAGGAGCACTTGGGGGTTAGACTTAGGTTTTTTAAGGGGGGATTGGGTGGGTTAGAGTAGGGGTATGTGGATGGTGGGTTGTAATGGGGGGGTTGTTTTTTTACAGGCAAAAGAGCTGATTACTTTGGGGCAATGCCCCACAAAAGGCCCTTTTAAGGGCTGGTAATAGAGCTGATTACTTTTGTAATTTAGATTAGGGTAGGGAATTTTTTTTATTTTGGGGGGCTTTTTTATTTTATTAGGGGGCTTAGAAGAGGTGTAATTAGCTTAAAAATCTTGTAATCTTTTTTATTTTTTGTAATTTAGTGTTTGTTTTTTTTGTAATTTAGTTTAGTGTATTTAATTGTATTTTAGTTTAGATATTTGTAGTTAATTTAATTAATTTATTGATAGTGTAGGTGTATTTGTAACTTAGGTTAGGATTTATTTTACAGGTAAATTGGTAATTATTTTAACTAGGTAGCTACTAAATAGTTATTAACTATTTAATAGCTATTGTACCTAGTTAAAATAAATACCAAGTTACCTGTAAAATAAATATAAACCCTAAAATAGCTACAATGTAATTATTAATTATATTGTAGCTATCTTAGGGTTTATTTTATAGGTAAGTATTTAGTTTTAAATAGGAATAATTTAGTTAATATTATTAATATTATTTAGATTTATTTTAATAATAATTAAGTTAGGGGTGTTAGAGTTAGATAGGGTTAATATAGTTAATATATATAATATAATAACTATATTAACTATATTAACCCTAATATAATTAGGGTTAATATAGTTAATATAGGTGGCGGTGGGGTAGGGAGGTCAGATTAGGGGTTAATTTATTTAATATAGGTGGCGGCGGTGTAGGGGGATTAGATTACATTTCAGGCAAAAGAGCTGATTACTTTGTGACAATGCCCCGCAAAAAGCCCTTTTAAGGGCTGGTAAAAGAGTTGGTTACTTTTGGGCAATGCTCCGCAAAAGGCCCTTTTAAGGGCTGGTAATAGAGCTGGTTACTTTGGGGCAATGCCACGGAAAAGGCCCTTTTCAGGGCTATTTGTAGGGTTAGACTTAGGTTTAGTGGTAGGGAAGTTTTAGTATTTTAGGGGTTAATAAATTTAATATAGGTGGCGGGGGTATAGGGGGATTAGATTAGGGGTTAATAATTTTAATATAGGTGGCGGTGGTGTAGGGGGAATAGATTGGGGGTTAATATATTTAATATAGGTGGCGGCGGTGTAGGGGGATTAGATTAGGGGGTAATACATTTATTATAGGTGGCGGCAGTGTAGGGGGATTAGATTAGGGGGTAATACATTTATTATAGGTGGCGGCGGTGTAGGGGGATCTAGATTACAGGCAAAAGAGCTGATTACTTTGTGACAATGCCCCGCAAAAAGCCCTTTTAAGGGCTGGTAAAAGAGCTGGTTACTTTGGAGCAATGCCCTGCAAAAGGCCCTTTTAAGGGCTGGTAATAGAGCTGGTTACTTTGGGGCAATGCCACACAAAAAGCCCTTTTCAGGGCTATTTTTAATTTAGTTTAGGGTAGGGACATTTTAGGGGGTAATACATTTATTATAGGTGGCGGTGATGTAGGGGGATTTGATTAGGGGTTAATATATTTAATTTAGGTGGCGGCGGTGTAGGGGGATTAGATTAGGGGTTAATATATTTAATTTAGGTGGCGGCGGTGTAGGGGGATTAGATTAGGGGTTAAAAATTTTAATATAGGTGGCGGCGGTGTAAGGGGTCAGATTAGGGGGTAGTACATATAATATAGATGGCGGCGGTGTAGGGGGCTCACATTAGGGGTTAATATAGTTTAAATAGGTGGCGGCGGTGTAGGGGGATCATATTAGGGGTAACATAGTTAATGTAGGTGGTGGCGGTGTAGGGGGATCATATTAGGGGGTAACATAGTTAATGTAGGTGGCGGCGGGGTTGGGGGTAAAACATTTAATGTAGCTAGCGGCGGTGTAGGGGGTCAGATTATGGGGTAATATAGATAATGTAGCTTGCGGCGGGGTCTGGGAGCGGCGGTTTAGGGGTTAATATATTTATTGTTAGGAGTGAGAGGGGGGATAGCGGATAGAGGGGTATACGTGTCGGGCTATGTTTGGGAGGCGTGTTAGACAGTACGGGAGATTTTATAACTTAGTCAGGTTTTTTATGCGGCGGCAGTTTCTAAAGTGCCGTAAGTCACTGGCGACTCCAGAAATTTGTACTTAGGCAGATTTCTGGACATCGCTGGTTTGTCAGACTTACGGCACTTTAGCAAATGCCGGCGCCATATATGGGATAGCTCGAGTTGCGAACTGAAACTACGGACGGCGCAGGTTTCCACGCTTGTTCCGAAACCTGCGCCGTATATCGGATCACGCCCCCAGTTGTACATAGATTGAACTATGTGTTTATAGATTTAGATCCAGGTGTCCTAATTTAATGTGGATTGTGCACTGATAGTGCTATTTCAATATCTTTATTTTGAAAGTTGCTTGTTTCCTAATACATATATACTGTCTAATATTGGTATATGGCTTTCTTATGCAAAAATTGGTTTGATAAATATTAAGATAATATTCTACCTAACTTATATTTGCACCATTTGGTAATCATAGTTTGGTACACCCTTTTATCCTTACATCAAGATAACATACAATTCATTATGGATTTACACAATGTTGTAGTTTTATAGGATATATCTTCTGATCCCAACTGCATTCTGTTCTTGTATGCCTATTGTGATTACATTATGTTATACATGTTTTGAATTCAATATTGTGGCGATTTAATATCAGTTTGGGGCCTAATGTATTATATCTGTACCTATTTTTAGGGGGACCCGTATGTGTCAGAATATCAGAATATTAAAATCTAAATATGCATTGTTTAGTGTTTATCTAAATGACATCATTATTCTTTTGTGATGACAATTATGTAAATCCTATTTCTTATATACTTGGTCTAGTGTTATTGTGCTATTTGCTAAGTGTTACATCCATTCAAATTGCGATATCTTATCTATGATGTGCAGTTTACACTTTCTATGGGGGGGGGTGATTTTTACTAATTGTGATTGGTCAGCTTCATGGAGGCGGTGTATATGTTTTAACCTATTACATTTGTTTAAACGTGTTTTAAGCAGGTGTGAGGGTCAGCACTATAGGCTGTGACTACGGATAATCATCCGAAACGCATAAGCCTGTCTGTGCTGCGCCCGTGATGACCATTCACACACTTGTTTGCTGTGTTCATTTTAATGTTTATATCGAATAAAGGATTGGTTTTATTTCCATTACACTGGTGTCGGATTCCTCTTCTTGTTATATATTCATATGTAAGTACATACATACATATAAATATATCAAGGAATATATATATATATATATATATATATATATATATATATATATATATACAGCATCTCACAAAAGTGAGTACACCCCTCACATTTTTGGAAATATTTTATTTTTTTCATGTGACAATACTGAAGAAATGACACTTTGCTACAAAGAAAAGTAGTGAGTGTACATCCTGTAAAATTTGCTGTCCCATCAAAATAACTCACCACACAGCCATTAATGTCTAAACCGTTGCCAACAAAAGTGAGTACACCCCTAAATGGAAATGTCCAAATTGGGCCCAATTAGCCATCTTCTCTCCCCGGTGTCATGTGACTCATTAGTGTTACAAGGTATCAGGTGTGAAAGGGGAACAGGTGTGTTAAATTTGGTGTTATCACTCTCACACTTTCTCATACTGGTCACTGGATGTTCAACATGACACCTCATGGCAAAGAGCTCTCTGAGGATCTGAAAAAAAGAATTGCTGCTCTACATAAAGATAGCCTAGGCTATAAGAAGATTGCCAAGACCCTGAAACTGAGCTTCAGCATGGTGTGCAAGACCATACAGTGGTTTCACAGAACAGGTTCCACTCAGAACAGGCCTTGCCATGGTCGACCAAAGAAGTTGAGTGCACATGCTCAGTGTCATATCTAGAGGTTGTCTTTGGGAAATAGACATATGAGTGCTGCCAGCATTGTTGCAGATGTTAAAGGGGTGGGGGGGTCAGCCTGTCAGTGCTCAGACCATATGCCGCACACTGCATCAAATTGGTCTGCATGGCTGTTGTCACAGAAGGAAGCCTTTTCTCAAGATGATGCACAAGAAAGCTCGCAAACAGTTTGCTGAAGACAAGCAGACTAAGGACATGGATTACTGGAACCATGTCTTGTGGTCCGATGAGACCAAGGTAAACTTATTTGGTTCAGATGGTATCAAGCGTGTGTGGTGGCAACCAGGTGAGGAGTACAAAGACAAGTGTGACTTGCCTACAGTCAAGCATGGTGGTGGGAGTGTCATGGTCTGGGCCTGCATGAGTGCTGCCAGCACCAGGAAGCTACAGTTCATTGAGGGAACCATGAATGCAAACATGTACTGTGATATACTAAAGCAGAGCATGATCCCCTCCCTTCAGAGACTGGGCCACAGGGCAGTATTCCAACATGATTATGACCCCAAACACACCTCCAAGATGACCACTGCCTTGCTAAAGAAGCTGAGGGTAAAGGTGATGGACTGGCCAAGCATGTATCCAGACCTAAACCCTTTTGAGCATCTGTGGGGCATCTTCAAATGGAAGGTGGGGAGCGCAAGGTCTCTAACATCCACCAGCTCTGTGATGTTGTCCAGTGGCAACCTGTGAAGCTCTGGTGAATTCCATGCCCAAGAGGGTTAAGGCAGCTGGAATATAATGGTGGCCACACAAAATATTGACACTTTGGGCCCAATTTGGACATTTCCACTTATGGGTGTACTCACTTTTGTTGCCAACGGTTTAGACATTAATGGCTGTGTGCTGAGTTATTTTGAGGGGACAGCAAATTTACACTGTTATACAGGCTGTACACTCACTACTTTATAATGTAGCAAAGTGTCATTTCTTCAGTGTTGTCACAGGAAAAGATATAATAAAATATTTACACAAATGTGAGGGGTGTACTCGCTTTTGTGAGATACTGTATATATATATATATATATATATATATATATATATATATACTGTATATATATATATATATATATATATATATATATATATATATATATATATATATATATATATATATATATATATATATATATATATATACTTAAGTATGTATGTCCAATCTTCAAAAGAATTCTAATAATTCAATGTCCACTTTGCACCAAATATGTTGCTACTTGCTATATTGGCAATTATTCATGCTCAGAAAAAGCATACATTTCCACTATATACAGTAATGTGCTAAAGAGAAATGTGCTTGTTCGTGGACAGTAATGAAATGGTATAAATAAAGCTTGGAAAAACCTGAATAGACGCGAGATCGATGACTGCTAGTTAACACCAGTCCGATGCTCTTTGCTCCGTACTTGACGCACTTGTTTTTGAAGGCTTTTTTCATAAATATGGATATCATGTTCAGATCCGCGGCTGCAATGTTTGGCGATGTTAGGCGAGCGTATTGACGCCCGCTAATGAAACATAGTTGACGCTTTGATAGATATCCCCCTTATCCTGTATAGGGTAATTCCAAAGCAGTGTTCTAATGCATTATAAAGCACTTTACTTTTCCAGAAACTTTTACAGGAGTTATAGACTTTTTAAATCAAACAGTTTTAAACTATGATTTTTCTACAATATTTACTATTAAAGTCTAAGGGGATTTTAAATATTTTCTAAAGGATTGTGATCAACCCTATAACCTGCTGTTTTGTTGCAACCTGCCTTGACCCACTCTGGGCCTCCTGACTTTGTGATTTGCCTCTTACCCTTTTTTTAGCCAAAGTGATTGAAACTGGCTAAATGCCCCATAATCTCCCAACTCCCTATGATAGGTTAAGGTTTGATTGGACAAGACTGTTTGACTAAAATTCCATTCATGCCCATTCCTGCACCTTTTTTGGTGGCAAAGAGTCTAAACAAATTCACAATAGATTTGTTCAAACAATTGTTCATTATTCATCTGATTTTTTCTATAATATATTCGGTTGTTGGTATATATCGGAAGAATCACCAATTTGGCATCAATTTGGCTAACGTGTATTCCTCCAAACCTGAATGCACATCTCTAGATTACAATATCAAATTATTAAATATGTACTCAAATGAAACACAATCATCAAACAGTTCTTTTATTATTTAAATTAAGTATTGGTTGTTTAAATATATGCTAATTACTTAAATAGTATAGATCAGGGGTTTTCAAACCTGTCCACAGGCCTCCCAAAGAGGCAAGATTTTCAGGATATCTTAACTGCAGCACACGTGAAATAATCACCTAATTAATAAACATTGTTAACCTGTTCTCATCTAAAGTAATCATGTAAATCTGGCCTGTTAGATAGCCTCTGGACAGGTTTGAAAAATAATTAAGCATATCAATATATTCTATGGATTTTTTAGATTCTTTTCCAGTATGTATACAATTTTGTTTAATATTTAATATTTAAATAACGCACATTGAAGTTAGCAATATTTCATGTGCGCTAACCCGACCATGTTGAATCTAAATCGTGAACCCTGATGCGCGCTACACATATTTTACATTCCTATGTTCTTCACATATAAAATAATGTCATTTTTATTATTAAATATTTATATCCAATACTGTTAACGTAAATAGATATTTATACCTATATATAGGTATCTATAGAGATATATATGTATAGAAATATGTATTTAAAATAAAGTACATTGTTCTGTAAGTGAAAAACATTGGAATGTTAAATATGTGCAGTAAATATACAATAAAACACATAAATACTTAAATACATATGTACACACATCTATATACATCTAACACGACGAGTGCAAGTTGCGATTGCGCTCGAGTGAACTTTCAACTTGTAATATTAGTGCTATTTCCATTGCATTCAAAAAGCCAAAAACAAACCTGAAATCGCTTGCACTCAACAGTTAGCGCACCACTCATAATCTAGCCCAATGTTTATTATAGACTTAAATTGATCATAAGTAATGAGAAAAATAATCTCAAAAATATATTTATATATATCTACAGTATATGTATATATTTATATATACATTTTTATTAGCAAACATTCAGCTAGATTACGAGTTTTGCGTTCGTGTTTTAACGCTGAAAAAATTGCCATTTCAGCGATAAAACAGCAACGCAGCCATTACGAGTCTTGTCGGTATAGCTGTACCGCAAGCCTTTTAGCCTGTAATGCAACGTCAGTCCCACACTCGAAAAAAATAGCGCTGCCATTACAAGTTTTGCGGTGAGGCTAAAAGGCTTGCGTTACAGCCTATACCGACACTATACTAAAGTTATTAACCCCTATTCCCCCGCACGCCAACATCGCCCACCCTATAATAAAGATATTGACCCCTATTCTGCCACTCCCCGAAATCACCACCACTAAATAAAGCTATTAACCCCTGAACATATGGCCTCCAACATCACTACCACTAAATAAACCTATTATCCTCTAAACCGCCAGCCCCCCACATTGCCAAAAACTAAATTAAACTATCAATCCCTAAACCTAACAACCCCCTAACTTTAAATTAAAATGTCAAAATCCCTATCTTAAAATAAATAAAAACTTACCTGGGAAATTAAAAAAACCTAAATTTAAGCTATAAATTAAACTAACATTACTATTATACTAAAATTAAAATAACTACAAATAAAAATAATTAATTACACATTGAAAAAAACTAACCCTACTAAAAAAATAAATTTTTTGGAATTTAGTATTTTTAATTTTTTGTAATTGTACATTTATTTTTTTTAGTAGGGATAGGTTTTTTAATGTGTAATTTAATGTGTATTTATTTAATTTTAGTATAATAGTAATGTTAGTTTAATGTATAGTTTAATTTTTTTTTTAATTTCCCAGATAAGTTTTTATTTATTTTAAGATAGGGATTTTGTCATTTTAATTTAAAGTTTTGGCGATGTGGGGGGGGGCTGGCGGTTTAGGGGTTAATATGTTTATTTAGTGGAAGTGATGTGGGAGGCCAGAGGTTTAGGAGTTAATATCTTTATTTAGTTGCAGTGATGTCGGGGAGTGGCGGAATATGGTTCAATATCTTTATTACAGTGTGGCTGATGTTGGGGTGCGGGGGAAAAGGGGTTGATAACATTATTATAGTGGTGGCAATATCAGGAGCGGAAGATTAGGGGCTAATAGATTTATTTTGGTGGCGGGGATGTTGGGAGTGGCAGATTAGGGGTTAAGAAATGTATGTAGGTGTCGGCAATGTCGGGGGCAGCAGATTAGGGGTGTTTAGTCGTGTGGTTTATATTAGGGTGTTAGGCTTAAACATAACTTTTTTTCTCCATAGACATCAATGGGGTTGCGTTACAGAGCTTTTTCATTCCGCAATCGCAGGTGTTAGTTTTTTTTCGAACACTTTCTCCCCATTGATGTCTATGGGGAAAGCGTGCACAAGCATGTCAAAGCAGCCCTTGTATTTTGTGCAGTATGGAGCTCATCACAACCATATCGCACGCACAAGGCGTCTTTTTCAAAACTCGTAATGGCAGCGCTATGGAGGGTGAAATAATACAACTTTTGTTGCGTTCGTTTTGCACACTCTATAGCGCAAAACTTGTAATCTAGGTGATTATTATTATTATCAGTTATTTGTAGAGCGCAAACAGATTCTGCAGCGCTATTTCTTCTAGTAAGAAAATGTATTGTGCATGGGTACTTTTGCATGATGCACCCACGTTGAGAATGAGATGCCTCATCTTCTCAGATTATTTAAACAGAATTAAGTATTACGATCTGCTACCAGCTCTCTGTGGATGCACAAAGTCTATATGCCCTGTGTGCACTTCTGCAGAGTAACTGAAAGAGTCATAGCTTTCACTAGAAGTCGCTAATACATTATCAAAAATGATTCTATTCCCCATTGAAATGCCCTTGTGCATTTCAATTTTAAGCACTACCTCCCTTTAAGATTTATTTCATATTCTCTATAAAACAAAGAAAATGTTGAAGTAAATCTAAAAGGCTGTTAAAACAGTATACTGAGAAAATGAGCAAGATAATAAAATATTTCAGATATTAATCTTGACAGAGCTTCTTTTTAACCACAGGATTAGAAATCTTTTGTTTTATACAGTGAGTTAATATAATTTTAGTGGTGTGATTTTTTGGGTAGAAACAAAATTACAGCAACTATAAATAAGTGTATTAGTGAATGAGAAGCACAGTGATGGTCTAGCAAAGCGAATATGTGACATGCACATTTATTTCCAGCAAACTATGGATTGCTGTTGAATTAATTTGTCTGTTTTTTTGAACAATGGCTCATACATGCGTTTCTTTTACACATCTATTTCCGTCCCCTCCCTCCACTTATCCTCTTCCATTAGCCTCTTTGTAGCAGTTAAATGTTAGTCAGAGCATATATGCCTAATGGAGTGGAAATGGTAAATTGCGCTCAGATGAGTGTACCACATAAAGAATATACAAATGTTTTGTCTGGAAAGGGGAGGGCACCAACTCATCACAAACACCAGACATACCAAAGAAATAGAATTGAATAAAAAAACGTAATTTGATTGTTTTAACTTCAATATACAATCAATATTATATATAATGTATATTATATAATGTTATAATATCACAATGTTTAAATGCTTCTAAAAAATAAAAAAATAAATATCAGAAAAAACATTAGACGTTTGCTATAGGATTCCTCTGCACCAGAAGCTACACATTTTTTGTCTCCCTGTTTCTTGAAAATGTAAAAAAAAATGCTGGATTGTTTACTCCTGATTTTGTTTTTTTCATAAAAATCTCTTTTGGTATGTCAGTTGAGTCCCTCTACCAAATCCTGCAAATCTATTTCTGCTGCTACTTCACTCTGTGTAATTTTAATTTTGGATGTCATCTGGGTATAAGTTTGTATATGTTTTTATGCTGTTAAATAAGTCCTATAATTTTGTGATGATATTTACAATGTCTTATTTCTAATGACTTATCATTTGCTATGTGATGTTCAAGCCTTGTTGATACTATTATTCTTAAATCCCCCCTTCGCTTGTGCATTCTGGAACTTTTCCTCTGTTTGCAACAAGCTCACTTCTATCCACAATCTCTTCATCAAGCATTCCCTCAACCTTCTGGCTCACAGAAATCTGGCTCTCTACTTCAGACACGGTCTCCACTGCTGCATTATCACCCAGTGGTTTCCACTTCTGCCACACCACTAGATCCGGAAACAGACAAGGAGGTGGTGTGAGGATTTTAATTGACTCCCATTGCATCTTTTAAAAAACACCACCAATGTCTTCCCTCACATTTTCTTCCTTTGAAACCCACATGATTTGATTATTCTCTCCCCTCTGTCTACGTGTTGGGGTTATATACCCCCCCAGCTCCTCAAGTCAATTGATTTTGCAGCATGGCTACCTCGTTTCCTCTACTCAAACATCCCTGCCCTCATTCTTAAGGACTTTAACCTCCTATTGACAATCCCACTTCCCCTGGAACAAGAAAACATCTCCATCTCACTTCCTCTTACTGTCTGTCACAATAAACAAACTCTCCCACTCACAAAGATGGACACTCCCTTGATCTGATTTTAAGCTAACAATGCACTCTCTCAGACTTCAGAAATTCCCTTTTTTCTCATTATAACATCATCTCCTCACTTGCAACATCACAGCACTTCCTACTACTCTCCCTCATTATAACCCTCACACCATACTCTACAGAAGCATGAAGTCATTAGATCAGCAACATCCTGCAAACTCTCTCAAACCTCTACTCTCTTCCGTCTCCTCCTTTTCCTGCCCTAATCAATCTATCTGTTACTATAACTTCACTCTCACATCAGTCCATCAGTCCTTGACAACTTGGAACTTCCTACCATAGCTCAAAAATCAAACACTCATCCTCATCCTGGCATACCTCTCTGGCATGCTACCTACACAGATGCTCCTGCACTGCTAAGAAACATTGAAGAAAATCTTGGTGTTCAGCTGACTTTCTTCTCTTCAAGTTCACCTTGAACTCTTATTATTTTGCTCTTAACCTCTCTAAGCAGGATACATCTCTACTCTTATCTCTACTCATTCTTCAAACCCCCAAAAACCTGTTCTCTACTGTTAATACCCTTCTCCACTAACCTTGTATTACCACTTCACTCTCAGCTCAAGCTTTTTCCAGCCACCTCACCATCAAAATCGATTCCATCAGAAACCACATAATATTATGTACATTTATTTTACCAACTATCACCAATATTTCTTTCTAATTTTTAAGCTTGGATGTCCTGTCACTATCTTAAGCTAAATCTCTCCAAAATTGAGTTCCTTGATTTTACCCCTTCTTCCAAAATCTCTGTTCTCCAACCTTCTATTAGTTTTGATAATAATATCATTACCCCTACCCCACATGTCCTATGTCTTGGGGTCACACTTGACTCAGATCTTTCTTTCACTCCCTATGTAAAGTCTATTTCAACTATGTAAGTGGAACGCAACTGCAGATCAATTATTGTTTTGTATAACCAGGTTTTTTGGGCTATTTAGGTGAGCATAGACCAGTAAACCTGTGGTAAATTAATATTAAGTTAGAGGTTCAATGCTGTTAGTACTATCACAACATGAATCCTTCTAAGCACAATATTTCCAATACTGTTAGACTGGCACAGTATGGAGAAAATAATGAATAAATGATAGAAGAAAAATATGCTTCTAATTTAAAGAACTTGAGAGAACAAAAATTATTTTTTAAGCTTAGATTAAATAAACATGTAATGTAGAAGAGAGTTGGTTAATCCTTGTAAGAAGTAAGCTTGGTTTGCAAGAGATATACTTTTAACAAGTCACAGAGAATGCTTAAGTTGTCTTGTAGCTGCTACTTTATAGCTGTGTTTATTGAGAGCAGCTGCTGCAGAGTAAGAGAGGAATTTGGCAAGATGCCCAGACTTGCGGTTGCAAAACCAAGTAACAGTTTTTATTTTGAAATAGTTAAATCCTCTTCAGTTCAAGCTTGTAATCTTAGAGCTCAAAGTCTTGTTCTTAAAGCAGCATATATATTATGAAGTGAGAAAGGAGACAGTGATTCCCCAGTATGAAATAGTGTGCAGAGTAATTTAGAAAACTGCAGCGTCTGTCAGCTCCATTTAAATTAAGAGTGATGCTGTAAATGTACAATAACAATTCAGCAGTTAAGTTCTCAAATAGTATGCATGGAATAAAATTAAGAGGTAACTTAGCTGTAAATCCAAGGATGCAAACAGGATATTTCAGGGGATGTAATCCTTGTAGAAAATAGTCCAGAGTAATCCAAGCAAACAGTCCTTTATGAAAGCAGTTGGTTTGAGAAAAACAATGCAGCTCAGAGACTGTGTGTAAGCTGTTACTCCTGCTAATGAAAATAACTAAGCACCTGTTTGCTGACAGGTGGAGTCTTAAGTAACATGAAAGTGAGAGAACCATGTGATGAGAAGTGAGAGAAGTAAAACATGAAATGGAATCCTGACATAAGCCCCCCTTCAAGGAAGCCGATCCTCGGCTTGATGCCTGAGTCTATGTGGATAGCGTCTATGGAAGCGGGAGAGCAACCGAGGGGCATTGATGTGGGTGTGCGGTTCCCAACTGTCGTCATCTGGCGAGAAACCCTTCCACCTCACAAGGTATTGCAACTGACCATTGTAGTATCTAGAGTCCAATAGGTCTTGGACCTCAAATATGTTAACATCCAAGGTCACCGGATCAGGGGGAAGAATAGTTTTAGTCGTTGAGGTAGAGGAAGCCGGTTTCAGGAGCGAGACATGGAAGGTGGGGTGAATAGGTAATGATGATGGAAGATCAAGAGTAACTGCATTGGCATTAACAATATTGCTTACTGTAAAGGGTCCGATAAATAAGCCAGCTAATTTTTTACTGGGAACAGGTATTTTGATATTTTTGGTTGAAAGCCAGACTTTATCTCCTACTGCATAGACAGGAGAAGGTCTTCTATGGAGATCATAGTACTTCTTTTGTATAGCTTGTGCGTTCTGGATGTTTAGACACAAGGAATGAAAATTCTCCGCTATCTTTTGTAGAAGATCATCAACCGGGAAAGAAGTTGGGGCAATTGAGTCATGGATGAAGAAGTTAGGGTGGAAAGCGTAATTCGCAAAGAATTGAGACAAATTGGTTGTACTGTTTTTACTATGATTATATGCAAATTCTGCCATGTATAGGTACCGGGCCCACTCTGTTTGTTGGTATGAGCAGTAACAGCGAATGTACTGTTCAAGCCATTGGTTTAACCTTTCAGTTTGACCATTGGTCTGCGGTTGGAAGGCTGTACTAAGTCGATGATCAATCTGTAGATGTTGGGCGAGGGATTTCCAGAATTTTTAAGTAAATTGAGCTCCTCTGTCGGTTGTTATGATGTTCGGGATCCCATGGAAGCGTACAACCAAATTCAGGAAAAGTTGAGCAGTCTCCGTGAATGTGGGTACCTTGTGATACGGAATGAATAACGCCATCTTTGTGAGAATATCTGTAACAACAAGAATAGTATTAAATCCAGAACTTAAAGGAAGTTCAACAATAAAGTCCATACCTATATGAGCCCAAGGTCTTTCAAGGATATCCATAGGTATTAGGTGACCATAAGGTTTATTTCTATCCTTTTTAGAAGTGATACAGATATCACAGTGTTGTATATAATTATGGACGGAATCAGACATGTTTGGCCACCAATAAAGTCTTGATAAGAGATCTAATGTCCTTTTGATACCAGGGTGTCCAAGCAAAGGAGGATCATGATGTTGTTTAATCAAGTCATTCCTGAGAGATTCTGGGATATATAGCTTGGAGTCGTGATAATAGAAATCAGCATTTTGAGTCAGATGTAGATGGGATCTCTGATTATCTGACTGTAGAGCAGTAAGGAGTTGAGTTTTAAATGTAGGCATCAGGCCCAAGAATTTGTCTGCAGGTATGATGCAAGTAAATTCTTGAGAATTTGGTGGTCTGGGATCTCTCCTGGAGAGAGAGTCAGCCTTCCCATTTTTAGATCCAGGTCTGTATACTATAAGATAGTTAAACCTGCTAAAGTACAGGCTCCATCTTACTTGTCTACTGGACAGAGTTTTATTTTTCTGCAGGAATTCCAGATTGCGATGATCTGTATAGATTATGATAGGTTGTACTGTGCCCTCTAGAAGATGTCTCCATGTATCAAAAGCACGTTTAATTGCGAGAAGTTCTTTTTCTCCGATGGAGTAGTTAATCTCGGCTGGAGAGAGTAGCTTAGAATAGAAAGCTACTGGATGAAGTGGTTGTGTAAGACTTTTCCTTTGGGAGAGTATAGCGCCAAGAGCAAAATCTGAAGAGTCGACCTCGAGGACGAATTGGAGGGAAGGATCTGGAAATTATAGTATAGGTGCAGTAGTGAATGAGGTCTTCAGGTTGCGAAAGGCCTCATCGGCATCTTTATCCCAACGGAATGGCACACAGGTGCTGGTGAGTCTAGAAAGAGGTTTTATCTTTTGGGAGAAGTTCCTAATAAATTTGCGGTAATAATTACTGAAACCTGGAAAGCGTTGTAATTATTTTCTGTTAGTGGGTTGTGGCCAGTTTCTCACGGCTACTACCTTA
The DNA here is from genome assembly GCF_027579735.1 of Bombina bombina. Classification (NCBI taxonomy): domain Eukaryota; kingdom Metazoa; phylum Chordata; class Amphibia; order Anura; family Bombinatoridae; genus Bombina; species Bombina bombina. The sequence continues at coordinate 619,903,652 of NC_069503.1, read as the reverse complement.
TTTTCTTGCATTTGAATGCCATTGGGTCCTATACTGTAACCCAGGAAATCAATTTCAGCAACGTGAAAAAGACACTTCTCAAGTTTAGCGTAAAGTCTATGCACTTGCAGTCTTGACAAGACCCAGCTAACATGCTTCACGTGATCTTCTAAAGTTTTGGAATAAATAAGGATGTCGTCCAGGTATACCACAACGCAGATGTCAAGAAGGTCATGGAAAACATCATTCACGAAAAACTGAAATGTGGCCGGAGAATTAGTAAGCCCGAAGGGCATTACAAGATATTCAAAGAGACCATATCTCGTACGGAATGTGGTCAACCACTCATCACCCTCTCTTATTCGAACAAGATTATAAGCCCCTCTAAGATCAAGCTTGGTAAAAAAATTTGCATCTTGAAGGCGTTCGATAAGTTCGGGGATGAGTGGTAAGGGATACCGGTTTTTGATGGTTATTTTGTTCAACTCCCTAAAATCAATTATAGGTCGAAGTGAGTTGTCTTTGTTTCTGACAAAGAAGAAACCAGCTGCGGCAGGTGAAACAGAGGGGCGAATAAAGCCTTTTTTTCAGGTTTTCATCTAAATAGGTTTTAAGATGGTCCAACTCTGGTTGACAGAGAGGGTATAGATGGCCGTATGGAGGTGTGGTTCCTGGTTTGAGGTCAATAGGACAGTCGTAGGTCCGATGAGGAGGTAAGCTGTCTGCCTCCTTTTTGCTGAAGACTTCTTTAAATTTGTCGTAAGCTTTGGGGATACTGGGCACTTCAGTAATATGTAAAAGAGTTGTAGGATGTAAGCAACTTTGTTGACAGTATTTAGAATTAAATTTGATGTCAAGAGAACTCCAAGTTATTGTTGGTTCATGTAATCGAAGCCATTGTAAACCTAGGACAATAGGGAAGAGTGGAGAACTGATAATATCAAACGTGATATATTCTTGATGTGAGTCATAGGTGGTAACCAGAATGGGGATGGTATGTTGTATTATAGGTCCTGAAGAAATTTCAGACCCATCCTCTACTCGAATAAAAACAGGAGACAATTTTTTTATGAGTGGTATTTTATTTGTTAATGCAATAGAAGCATCCATGTAGTTTCCTTGTGCACCTGTATCAATTATGGCCTCTTTCTTCAGCTGTTTGCAGTCCCACTGTAAAGAGAGGGGTAGAATACAGTGAATGGGTTTATCATATACCAATAGAGAAGTCAAACTAGAAAATGACTTACGGTTCTTGTTCTTGCAAAGTTCCTTGGATTTACGTCTGAATCTTTCTTCAGAAGGGAGGGGGCCTCGAATGAAGCCAATCTCCATAGACTCTGGAGCACTGCTAGAAGAATGAGCAGTGGAAGTTGTTTGAATGGGGTGAGTAGGCCTTTTATAGGAGGGCTCTGTGTGCTGGCGTTCCGTCTTTCTTTCTCTTAATCTCCTATCAATCTGCATAACCAATCTCATAAATGCTTCCAAAGAGTCTGGGATATCTATACGAGCAAGTTCATCTTTCACCTGATCAGACAGACCTAATCTAAATTGACTTTTAAGAGCAACTGCATTCCATTGGGAATCAATAGCTTGTTGTTTAAATTCAGTAATATAGGTCTCGACTGGTCGGTTGCCTTGTTTTAACTTCCTCAGTTTATCATCCGCTGTATGTTGGAGGTTGGAATCTGAATATAACTCATCCATAACAGCAAGGAAGGACTGTAAAGAGGACAGAAGAGGGCTGTTTGACTCAAACAAAGTATCTGCCCAAATGCGGGGTTCCCCGCGTAGATAAGTAATCATGCTCAACATCTTGGTCCTGTCATTAGGATATGTGACAGGTTTCAGACTAAATGTTAGTACACAAGCATTTCTGAATTGACGATACTGACGTCTGTCACCATGGAAAAAATCTGGCAGAGCAATGATTGGCTCAGTAACAGGCTGTGCAGAAACAGGTTTGCTAGAAACTGAATCTTGAATAACCTTCCTAAGGGTCTCATTCTCTACTTTTAAATCCCTGAGACCCTGGTTAAGTTCATCCACTCGTTTAGAAAGGTTATAAACAATTGTTGGGAGATCTGCTGGTTCCATTGTAAGGCTTAGTTATTATGTAAAGTCTATTTCAACTATGTAAGTGGAACGCAACTGCAGATCAATTATTGTTTTGTATCACCAGGGTTTTTGGGCTATTTAGGTGAGCATAGACCAGTAAACCTGTGGTGAATTAATATTAAGTTAGAGGTTCAATGCTGTTAGTACTATCACAACATGAATCCTTCTAAGCACAATATTTCCAATACTGTTAGACTGGCACAGTATGGAAAAAATAATGAAAAAATGATAGAAGAAAAATATGCTTCTAATTTTTAAGAACTTGAGAGAACAGAAATTCTTTTTTAAGCTTACATTAAATAAACATGTAATGCAGGAGAGAGTTGGTTAATCCTTGTAAGAAGTAAGCTTGGTTTGCAAGAGATATACTTTTAACAAGTCACAGAGAATGCTTCAGTTGTCTTGTAGCTGCTACTTTGTAGCTGTGTTTATTGATAGCAGCTGCTGCAGACTAAGAGAGGAATTTGGCAAGATGCCCAGACTTGCGGTTGCAAAACCAAGTAACAGTTTTTATTTTGAAATAGTTAAATCCTCCAGTTCAAGCTTGTAATCTTAGAGCTCAAAGTCTTGTTCTTAAAGCAGCATATATATTATGAAGTGAGAAAGGAGACAGTGATTCCCCAGTATGAAATAGTGTGCAGAGTAATTTAGAAAACTGCAGCGCCTGTCAGCTCCAGTTAAAGTAAGAGTGATGCTGTAAGTGTACAATAACAATTCAGCAGTTAAGTTCTCAAATAGTATGCATGGAATAAAATTAAGAGGTAACTTAGCTGTAAGTCCAAGGATGCAAACAGGATATTTCAGGGGATGTAATCCTTGTAGAAAATAGTCCAGAGTAATCCAAGCAATCAGTCCTTTATGAAAGCAGTTGGTTTGAGAAAAACAATGCAGCTCAGAGACTGTGTGTAAGCTGTTACTCCTGCTAATGAAAATAACTAAGCACCTGTTTGCTGACAGGTGGAGCCTTAAGTAACATGAAAGTGAGAGAACCATGTGATGAGAAGTGAGAGAAGTAAAACATGAAATGGAATCCTGACACCCTATATCCAGTTTTTGGTCAATTCTTTTTTTTATATTTTTATTATGGACAAAAAACATATAACATACATGGAATGAGCATATTGACAGATATACATATCATATTTGAACAGTGGTGTACACATTTGGTTACAGTCCTCATTTTCTTTCCCCTCATTTCAATAAAAATAGGGTCATCTTGGAATGTTGTCTGATTCCAGGGGTCATTTTAAAATAGGATATGAAAGTAAAAAAAAAAACCAGCATCTAGAAAAGTTCAATGTTAAAATGATTAAGTCATATGGGTTGTATAGATGCTGTTACCAAGGCTGAGCACACTGAAATAATGCATCTAATTAGGACTTACAAATTAGTAAGAGTACCATTATAGGGATAGGTCTTATATTATAAATAAGTGGTATAGAGGATCAGCATGTCATTTCAGAAGTATGAGGGGATACTTTTATAGAAATTTGCAGGTTAACATACTCTACCTTGTGAGGATAACTTAAACACAATTTTTGTGTTCCACATTGATATTATGGAGATACAGCATTTCATATGTTATATGTGATATTTCTTGTTTTACCCTCCCACAGCCCTGGCCACAGGGGGGACATCAGCATTACATCAGTCCTACGTATGGGAACATTAGTTTGATGATTTTATAAATCCTTGTCTTCAGATATTAGAGTCATTGTCTTAAAAGGGGCCAACCATATACCCCCACACAAAAAAAATACTGAAAGTTGAACAAGGGTGCTGTACAAACCAGCAATCGGTATTGTGTAGGCATAACATAGTGTACCTCCATGGAGCTTATGTATTTGTTATGGTGCATTATTATAGAGGTGTGGTATCTAGCATCTCCATACAATGTCTAGGGTTATAATACAGTATAATTGCACACATAAATTGTTAAATAAACAAAAGAAAACAATCTGAGTTAAGATATATAAACTGTTAAACTACATAACAAACTATTAAACTCTCTACAACACTCGTTTAAGGTTTAACTGGACATGGTACCATTATATGATCAATTCTTTATCCCAGAATTTTGGCTGTATGAATACACTGTTTAGCACTATTAGCTCCGCTAGTTGGTTTACAAGCCAGGTTGTATCATTACTATGTGTACAGGAGATGGAGAGGTTAACGGCATAGTTCATATGCGATATGGGTCCTGAAAGGTCCTTAGCTAATGTCCCTGTAAGAGCGTTTACAGCTTGTGCCTGGTTAAGGGTTTTATGCAAGTTCTCAGATTGAAAGCTGTCATCATTGAAGCTAGTTGAAATATTGGCAGTAGACGGGTACCTTGTCTCCTGGGAGCCCCCCACAAACCCCTGCAAGGCCTCACCTAGTGGCAGATATCTTCCCATCTGCAGTGTTTTACTCAGTTTGTCCGGCATATCCACTTTGATGAGTGATATTTTCAGAAAGCTTTTTTCAGGAGTCTGTATTGCTTTTGATCTGACTGAAACTGCTGTTGCTGAGCTCACGGAAAATTAGCGCTTCATCAGATAGTCCTTTGGCGCCCTGTCCAGGAGATGTTGGAGGAGTTCCTCTAACCTGGCCATACAGTTATTTATTTATTGGATTGTGTGGAGTACCACTATGTAGAGAAACACAGTGATAGTCTAGGTATATGTTTGTGCTGTAGAGTTTCTCTATAAAATCGGGGGATTAAAAGATTATCATCTGGAGCTCTGAGGAATGCGACCACTCGGAGTCACTGCTTAGACACATCTTTGGCCAATTCTATCTTAAAAATATCTCCAAAATTCACCCTCACACAAGACATAAATAAGATTTGAATCCAATTTTTCATCATTCCCCAACTTCACTATTGTAACTCCATCTTCTCTGGTCTTCCTGACTGCTGTCCCATCTCCTTTACAATCCATAATAAATGTCTCTGCTAGGCTGATCTTCCTTACACATTGCTCCTCATATGCTGCATCTCTCTGCCAATCCCTTCACTGGCTTCCTCTTGCCTCCAGAATAAAACACAAAATCCTGACTCTGAGATTCAAGGCCCTCAATAACACTGCTCCTCCTATATCTGTAGATCACCTTCATGAGAGCTGATTTGCAACAGTGCAATTCTTTCCAGGGCCCTCTACCCATTTGTCTCCCATAAATAACTACCTTACATATCATACCTATTTTCATAGCGCTGCGTAATCTGTTATTGGTCTAAAAATAACTGATAATAATTAAATTACATTTATTGCCATATAAAAGTAGTCTGGTGGTGTATATGTATGCTGCTTTATAATAATTTTACAGGTAATTGCATTTGATTTAACTCTTTTTTAGTTTCTGTGGCTCAGACTGCTATAGTGTTCTGCATGCCTTGAATTTAAAACCTTTGCTTATTCAATATACGTTTAGTTGTGTATAGGATCAATATGACAATATAAAATATGTAAAGAAAGAGATGTGTTTTTATTTAATATTTATGCCTGAAAGCAAAAAAAGTTCCCTTATGAATGAAGGAAACACCTGTATCAAAGAGCTTACTTATTCTTAATTAAAAAGTTAAACACTAATCTCCAGAAATTACCAATTTTGTCAAAGTTTTGAAGTTTATTGTTGTTGTTTAAAAAGGTAGATAATCCCTTTATTACCCATTCCCTAGTTTTGCATAACCAACAGTTATAATAATATAATTTTTACCTCTGTGATTACCTTTTATCTAAGCCTCTCCAAACTGCCCCCTTATTTCAGTTCTTTTGACAGACTTGCATTTTAAACCAATCAGTGCTGACTCCTAGGAGCTTCACGTGCCTGAGCTCAATATTATCTATGTGAAACACATGAACTTTCAGATTAAAGGCGGCCTTCAAGGTCTAAGAAATTAGCATATTAACCTCATAGGTTTAGCTTTCAACTAAGAATACCAAGAGAACAAAGCAGCATTGGTAATAAAAGTAAAATGGAAAGTTGTTTAAAATTACATGCCCTTTTTAGATCATGAAAGTTTTTTTTTTTTACTTTACTGCTCTTTAAATAAAATTCTGGCTGTTATAATGCTGCATGGTCTGGGATGATGCTGAGGACTTGATAACAAGTGGAGTGCTAATTAGCGCTACTGCTCGAGTATTAACTTGGCTAGACGGAGGCTTGTTGCACTCGTATTACAAGTTGAAAGTAAAAGTTTTTTTTGCATGTGTGCTAACCCAATGTGCACAAAATGCAGAACTTAGAATATCGTGACCCCAATAACGTGTTACCCCATAGATTTAAAAGGAGCAAGAAAAGTGGAAAAAAACATCCCTACACGCACGCAAAACTGATTGCGTAAACTCAAGTGTGCTAACCCGACATGAAATATTAATAGTTCACATTCCAATGGTCTATTAATTTTTAAATATATATATATATATATATATATATATATATATATATATATATATATATATATATATATATCATGTTTTTTGTTAAAATATTTATCTAAACCCATTTATATATAGATAATATATAGGTAAAGATATATACATACATATATACATACACACAGGCACAGTTGTATGCAAAAGTTTGGGCACCCCTGACAATTTCCATGATTTTCATTTATAAATAATTGGCTGTTTGGATCAGCAATTTCATTTTGATCTATCAAATAACTGAAGGGCACAGTAAAATTTCAGTAGTAAAATGAGGTTTATTGGATTAACAGAAAATGTGCAATATGCATCAAAACGAAATTAGACAGGTGCATAAATTTGGGCACCCTTGTCATTTTGTTGGTTTGATTACCTGTAACTACCTAGCACCTTTTTCTCAATCATGAGAAAAAGTTATTTAAGGTGGCTTATTGCAAGTTGTTGCTCTCTTTGACTCTCCTCTGAAGAGTGGCAACATGGGGGCCTCAAAACAACTCTCAAATGACCTGAAAACAAAGATTGTTCAACATTATGGTTTTGGGGAAGACTACAAAAAGCTATTGCAGAGATTTAAGCTGTCAGTGTCCACTGTGAGGAACATAGTGAGGAAATGGAAGACCCCAGACACAGTTCTTGTTTAGGCCAGAAGTGGCTGGACAAGTAAAATATTGGAGAGGCAAAGGCAAAGAATGGTGAGAACGGTCAAACACAGCCCACAGACCACCTCCAAAGACCTACAACATCATCTTGCTGCAGATGGTGTCACTGTGCATCGTTCAACAATTCAGTGCACTTTGCACAAGGAGAAGCTGTATAGGAGAGTGATGCGGAAGAAGCCTTTTCTGCACACACACCACAAACAGAGTCGCTTGAGGTATGCAAACGCACATTTGTACAAGCCAGTTTCATTTTGGAAGAAGGTGCTGTGGACTGATGAAACAAAGATTTAGTTATTTGGTTATAACAAGGGGCATTATGCATGGTGGCAAAAGAACACAGCGTTCCAAGACAAACACTTGCTACCTACATTAAAATTTGGTGGATGTTCCATCATGCTGTGGGGCTGTGTGGCCAGTGCTGGTACTGGGAATCTTGTTAAAGTTGAGGGTCGCATGGATTCCACTAAATATCAGCAGATACTTGAGAATAATGTTGAGGAATCAGTCACAAAGTTGAAGTTACGCCTGGGCTCGATATTTCAGCAAGACAATGACCCAAAACACTGCTCAAAATCTACTCTGCATTTATGCAGAGGAACAAGTACAATGTTCTGGAATGGCTATCCCAGTCCCCAGACCTGAATATCATTGAAAATCTGTGGGGTGATTTGAAGCAGGCTGTCCATGCTCTGCAACCATCAAACCTAACTGAACTGGAGATGTTTAGTAAGGAGAAATGGTCCAAAATACCTTCATCCAGACACTCATTACAGGCTATATAGGAAGCATCTAGAGACTGTTATTTCTGTTAAAGGAGGTTCTACTAAATATTGATGCAATATTTCTGTTGGGGTGCTCAAATGTATGCACCTGTCTAATTTTGTTTTGATGCATATTGCACTACTGAAATATTACTGTGTCCTTTTATGTGAGGAACATTTAAATGTGAATATTTACAGTAAATACACAGTATAACACTTTACTAAATATGAAAATTGCGTAAATAGTATTTTTCATGTTTTAGCTGCTTGACTGTAAAGGGCTCAAATCCACTTATATATTTGTTTATATATGTATACATATATATTTATGTGTTTATATGTGTGTGTATATGTCTAAATACACATATACACATATAAATACATATACATACAGTATGTATACATTCCTATATATAAATACAAATACATATATAGAAATGTATATCTATGTATGACTACATTAAAGTCCTTTACCTGCCTATTTTTCAAGCACCTTAGACCTCATATCTTTGAGCACTTATAACTTTTTTGCACGTTTTAATGTAACTTTGATGAGTTTTGTGTCGATGGTAACAGTTAACCAGAGTACTGAAGTCAATTTATCCCGACGCGTGTTAAATTAATTTGCACTCAATCTAATGCATTTAATTTGAACTTATAATATTTGCGCTAATTCCGACATGCATAAAGAGCCACAATAAACCCTTATCGCTTGTGTGCAACAGTTAGTGTACTAATTGTAATCTAACCCTAAGTAAACAAGAACTTTAACTGAAGAATGTTAGTGCTTTTATGTGTGTATCTGAAAATGAAAACTCAGGAATTAATATTAGTTTTTTGCTCTTAATAATCAGAACAATCAAAAAAGTATAGGTCATTTCTGAAATTGGTTCCTTACCTTAAAGGGACAGTAATGTCATGATTCAGATACATCATGCAATTTTAAACAATTTTTCCATTCACTTCTATTATCAATTTTGCTTTTTTTTTCTTTGCATTCCTTGTGGAAGAGCATATCTAGCAAGGTGCAGGAGCAGCAGTGCACTATTGGGCGCTGACTAGTGATTGGCAACTGTTCATATGTCTCTTGTCACTCAATGTGTTCAAATAGGTCCCATTAGTGCATTGTTGCTCAGGGAACAAATATCTTTTTAATTAAAAGGTTATTTTATAGTAAAACAAAAAACGATTACAACTAAAGAATTACTATATAGTAAAAATATCTTTTGAATTAAAAATAGATAAATAGATGATAGATAATAGATAGGTAGATTGATAGATGATAGATATAGATGATAGATAGATTATAGATATAGATGATAGATATAGATAGATAGATAGATAGATAGATAGATAGATACAAGATGGATGGATAGATAGATAGATAGATAGATAGATAGATAGATAGACAGACTGGCTAATTATACCCATAATAATGTAAGTCCCTACTGCAAAACTAGATGCAAATGGAAATGTCGCTGAATTATAAATAAAAAAAAAACAGGGTCTACTCTGCAACACTGCAGCTTAAAACTCTCAATTAGCTGGTGACTAATTCTAATAAATCTGTTTCTCCATAATACAATAGAGGGTGCTTAAAGTGACATAAAACATCATATTTTTATTTCATAATTCAGATAGAACATACAATTTTAAACTAGTTTCCAATTTAATTCTACTATGATATTTTCTTGTTATCCTTTGTTGAAAAGCAGGAAGGTAAGCTCAGGAGTGTGCACGTGTCTGCAGCACTTTTATGGCAGAATGTTATAGCTGAGCAAGAGCACTAGATGGCAGCACTATTTCCTGTCATGTAGTGCTCCAGACGTGTGCATGCTACATATCTAGATATCTCTTCAACAAAGATCAAAGTGAACAAAGCAAATTTGATAAAATTAAGTAAGTAAATAAGTAAATTGTAAACTTTTTTTAAATTGTATTCTCTATCTAAATTACGAAAGAAAAAGTTTGGGTTTGATGTCCCTTTAACCTTTATATATAGATAAGTCTCATGGAACACATAGGACTTGTATTTCTAGAAGCATTTTACAAACTTGGCTGTGGAGAAATCACATAATGAAATTAACTGCATTTCAATTGCTTGTTCAACAAATAATACATTTTAATTAACATCTCCAGCTTTTAAATTGTCTGGGAATGAAAATGAATGAAAATTGAGTTTCCCTTAGGGTAACCAGCAAAAATCTATTCTACAGAGATATACAAGAAAACTCATCGTCCTTAGCTTACTTAGCTACATTACATCAAGTTGTATTGCATTTACTCAAGTAGATGAGGCTACATGCAAAAGAAAGGTTTTAAATACTAAATACATCTTTAAGAATGTTTTAAAAAGAATAGCATTGCTATTGAACCTTATGATACTATGGCCTCTAGTTATTAAGCTCCCTACTTACCTGCATTCGCCAGCACCAATACGCCCGCCTAAGTTCGCCTAACCTCGCTGCCGCGGACCTGAATACGCTCGCCAAATTTATCATTAAAGCTGTCAAAAAGCCGCCCACTAAGTACGGAGTGATGAGCAGCGGACTGTGATATTTATCAGTCATCGATCTCGCTGCTCTTCGGCTTTTTCCCAGCTTTATTGATACCCCTGTCACTAAGCACCCACACTATACTATACTGTTATACCCCCTATACCGCCGCCCCTGGAGCCCCCCACAACTAAATAAAGATTTTACCCCCTATACCGCCACCCCCGGAGCCCCCCGCAACTAAATAAAGATTTTACCCCCTATACCGCTGCCCCCAGAGCCCCCCGCAACTAAATAAAGATTTTACCCCCTATACCACCACTCCAGGACCCCGCCGCAACAATAATAAATATATTAACCCCTAAACCGCCGCTCCCAGACCCCGCCGCAACTATAATAAATATATTAACTCCTAAACCGCCGCTCCCAGACCCCGCCGCCACCTACATAATACCTATTAACCCCTAATCTGCTGCCCCCTATACCGCCGCCACTATATTAAACTTATTAACCCCTAAACCTAAGTCTAACCCTAACACCCCCCTAACTTAAATATTATTTAAATAAATCTAAATAAAAATTACTATTATTAACTAAATTATTCCTATTTAAAAATAAATACTTACCTATAAAATAAACCCTAAGGCCTAGATTTAGAGTTTGGCGTTAGCCGTGAAAACCAGCGTTAGAGGCTCCTAACGCTGGTTTTAGGCTACCGCCGGTATTTGGAGTCACTCAAAATAGGGTCTAACGCTCACTTTTCAGCCGCGACTTTTCCATACCGCAGATCCCCTTACATAAATTGCGTATCCTATCTTTTCAATGGGATTTCTCTAACTCCGGTATTTAGAGTCGTTTCTGAAGTGAGCGTTAGACATCTAACAACAAAACTCCAGCCGCAGGAAAAAAGTCAGTAGTTAAGAGCTTTCTGGGCTAACGCCGGTTTCTAAAGCTCTTAACTACTGGGCCCTAAAGTACACTAACACCCATAAACTACCTATGTACCCCTAAACCGAGGTCCCCCCACATCGCCGACACTCGAAAAAAATTTTTTAACCCCTAATCTGCCGACCGCCACCTACGTTATCCTTATGTACCCCTAATCTGCTGCCCCTAACACCGCCGACCCCTGTATTATATTTATTAACCCCTAATCTGCCCCCCTCAACGTCGCCTCCACCTGCCTACACTTATTAACCCCTAATCTGCCGACCGGACCTGAGCGCTACTATAATAAAGTTATTAACCCCTAATCCGCCTCACTAACCCTATAATAAATAGTATTAACCCCTAATCTGCCCTCCCTAACATCGCCGACACCTAACTTCAAAAAATTTTTAACCCCTAATCTGCCGACCGCCACCTACGTTATCCTTATGTACCCCTAATCTGCTGCCCCTAACACCGCCGACCCCTGTATTATATTTATTAACCCCTAATCTGCCCCCCTCAACGTCGCCTCCACCTGCCTACACTTATTAACCCCTAATCTGCCGACCGGACCTGAGCGCTACTATAATAAAGTTATTAACTCCTAATCCGCCTCACTAACCCTATAATAAATAGTATTAACCCCTAATCTGCCCTCCCTAACATCGCCGACACCTAACTTCAATTATTAACCCCTAATCTGCTGACCGAATCTCGCCGCTATTCTAATAAATGTATTAACCCCTAAAGCTAAGTCTAACCCTAACACTAACACCCCCCTAAATTAAATATAATTTTAATCTAACGAAATTAATTAACTCTTATTAAATAAATTATTCCTATTTAAAGCTAAATACTTACCTGTAAAATAAATCCTAATATAGCTACAATATAAATTATAATTATATTAGAGCTATTTTAGGATTTATATTTATTTTACAGGTAACTTTGTATTTATTTTAACCAGGTACAATAGATATTAAATAGTTAAGAACTATTTAATAGCTAAAATAGTTAAAATAATTACAAATTTACCTGTAAAAGAAATCCTAACCTAAGTTACAAATAAACCTAACACTAGACTATCAATAAATTAATTAAATAAACTACCTACAATTACCTACAATTAACCTAACACTACACTATCAATAAATTAATTAAATACAATTGCTACAAATAAATACAATTAAATAAACTACCTAAAGTACAAAAAATAAAAAAGAACTAAGTTACAAAAAATAAAAAAATATTTACAAACATAAGAAAAATATTACAACAATTTTAAACTAATTACACCTACTCTAAGCCCCCTAATAAAATAACAAAGCCCCCCAAAATAAAAAAATGCCCTACCCTATTCTAAATTACTAAAGTTCAAAGCTCTTTTACCTTACCAGCCCTGAACAGGGCCCTTTGCGGGGCATGCCCCAAGAAATTCAGCTCTTTTGCCTGTAAAAAAAAACATACAATACCCCCCCCCCCCAACATTACAACCCACCACCCACATACCCCTAATCTAACCCAAACCCCCCTTAAATAAACCTAACACTAAGCCCCTGAAGATCATCCTACCTTGTCTTCACCATACCAGGTTCACCGATCGGTCCAGAAGAGCTCCTCCGATGTCCTGATCCAAGCCCAAGCGGGGGGCTGAAGAGGTCCATGATCCGTCTGAAGTCTTCATCCAAGTGGGCCAGAAGAGGTCTTCCATCCGATTGAAGGCTTCATCCAAGCGGCATCCATCCGGAGCGAAGCGGCAGCATCCTGAAGACCTACACCGCAGAACATCCATCCTGGCCGACGACTGAACGACGAATGACGGTTCCTTTAAATGATGTCATCCAAGATGGCGTCCCTCAAATTCCGATTGGCTGATAGGATTCTATCAGCCAATCGGAATTAAGGTAGGAATATTCTGATTGGCTGATGGAATCAGCCAATCAGAATCAAGTTCAATCGATTGGCTGATCCGATCAGCCAATCAGATTGAGCTTGCATTCTATTGGCTGTTCCGATCAGCCAATAGAATGCGAGCTCAATCTGATTGGCTGATTGGATCAGCCAATCGGATTGAACTTGATTCTGATTGGCTGATTCCATCAGCCAAACAGAATATTCCTACCTTAATTCCGATTGGCTGATAGAATCCTATCAGCCAATTGGAATTCGAAGGACGCCATCTTGGATGACGTCATTTAAAGGAACCGTCATTCGTCGTTCAGTCGTCGGCCAGGATGGATGTTCCGCGGTGGAGGTCTCCAGGATGCTGCCGCTTCGCTCCGGATGGATGCCGATTGGATGAAGACTTCAATCGGATGGAAGACCTCTTCTGGCCCGCTTGGATGAAGACTTCAGCCAGATCATGGACCTCTTCAGCCCCCCGCTTGGGCTTGGATCAGGACATCGGAGGAGCTCTTCTGGACCGATCGGTGAACCTGGTATGGTGAAGACAAGGTAGGATGATCTTCAGGGGCTTAGTGTTAGGTTTATTTAAGGGGGGTTTGGGTTAGATTAGGGGTATGTGGGTGGTGGGTTGTAATGTTGGGGGGGTATTGTATGTTTTTTTTTACAGGCAAAAGAGCTGAATTTCTTGGGGCATGCCCTGCAAAGGGTCATGTTCAGGGCTGGTAAGGTAAAAGAGCTTTGAACTTTAGTAATTTAGAATAGGGTAGGGCATTTTTTTATTTTGGGGGGCTTTGTTATTTTATTAGGGGGCTTAGAGTAGGTGTAATTAGTTTAAAATTGTTGTAATATTTTTCTTATGTTTGTAAATATTTTTTTATTTTTTGTAACTTAGTTCTTTTTTATTTTTTGTACTTTAGGTAGTTTATTTAATTGTATTTATTTGTAGCAATTGTATTTAATTTATTGATAGTGTAGTGTTAGGTTAATTGTAGGTAATTGTAGGTAGTTTATTTAATTAATTTATTGATAGTCTAGTGTTAGGTTTATTTGTAACTTAGGTTAGGATTTCTTTTACTGGTAAATTTGTAATTATTTTAACTATTTTAGCTATTAAATAGTTCTTAACTATTTAATAGCTATTGTACCTGGTTAAAATAAATACAAAGTTACCTGTAAAATAAATATAAATCCTAAAATAGCTCTAATATAATTATAATTTATATTGTAGCTATATTAGGATTTATTTTACAGGTAAGTATTTAGCTTTAAATAGGAATAATTTATTTAATAAGAGTTAATTAATTTCGTTAGATGTAAATTATATTTAAGTTAGGGGGGTGTTAGTGTTAGGGTTAGACTTAGCTTTAGGGGTTAATACATTTATTAGAATAGCGGCGAGATTCGGTCGGCAGATTAGGGGTTATAATAATTGAAGTTAGGTGTCGGCGATGTTAGGGAGGGCAGATTAGGAGTTAATACTATTTATTATAGGGTTAGTGAGGCGGATTAGGGGTTAATAACTTTATTATAGTAGCGCTCAGGTCCGGTCGGCAGATTAGGGGTTAATAAGTGTAGGCAGGTGGAGGTGACGTTGTGGGGGGCAGATTAGGGGTTAATAAATATAATATAGGGGTCGGCGGTGTTAGGGGCAGCAGATTAGGGGTACATAGGGATAATGTAAGTAGCGGCGGTTTACGGAGCGGCAGATTAGGGGTTAATAGTAATATGCAGGGGTCAGCGATAGCGGGGGCGGCAGATTAGGGGTTAATAAGTGTAAGGTTAGGGGTGTTTAGACTCGGGGTACATGTTAGAGTGTTAAGTGCAGATGTAGGAAGGGTTACCGCATAGCAAACAATGGGGCTGCGTTAGGAGCTGAACGCGGCTTTTTTGCAGGTGTTTGGGTTTTTTTCAGCTCAAACAGCCCCATTGTTTCCTATGGGGGAATCGTGCACGAGCACGTTTTTGAGGCTGGCCGCGTCCGTAAGCAACTCTGGTATCGAGAGTTGAAGCTGCGTTAAAAGTGCTCTACGCTCCTTTTTTGGAGCCTAACGCAGCCTTTATGTGGACTCTCGATACCAGAGTTATTTTTATGGTGCGGCCAGAAAAAAGCCGGCGTTAATTTTTCGGGTCGTTACCGACAAAACTCCAAATCTAGGCCTAAGATAGCTACAATATAACTAATAGTTATATTGTAGCTATTTTAGGATTTAATTTTATCTTACAGGCAACTTTGTATTTATTTTAACCAGGTACAATAGTTATTAAATAGTTATTAACTATTTAATAGCTACCTAGTTAAAATACTTACAAAATTACCTGTAAAATAAATCCTAACCTAAGTTACAATTAAACCTAACACTACACTATCATTAAATTAATTAATTAAATAAATGAACTACAATTACCTAAAATTCAATTCAATTAAATAAACTAAACTATAGTACAAAAAACATAATTTATGTAAGAACTTACCTGATAAATTCATTTCTTTCATATTAGCAAGAGTCCATGAGCTAGTGACGTATGGGATATACATTCCTACCAGGAGGGGCAAAGTTTCCCAAACCTTAAAATGCCTATAAATACACCCCTCACCACACCCACAATTCAGTTTAACGAATAGCCAAGAAGTGGGGTGATAAGAAAAAAGTGCGAAAGCATATAAAATAAGGAATTGGAATAATTGTGCTTTATACAAAAAAATCAAAACCACCACAAAAAAGGGCGGGCCTCATGGACTCTTGCTAATATGAAAGAAATGAATTTATCAGGTAAGTTCTTACATAAATTATGTTTTCTTTCATGTAATTAGCAAGAGTCCATGAGCTAGTGACGTATGGGATAATGATTACCCAAGATGTGGATCTTTCCACGCAAGAGTCACTAGAGAGGGAGGGATAAAATAAAGACAGCCAATTCCTGCTGAAAATAATCCACACCCAGAATAAAATTTTAATGAAAAAACATAAGCAGAAGATTCAAACTGAAAACACTGCCTGAAGTACGTTTCTACCAAAAACTGCTTCAAAAGAAGAAAACATATCAAAATGGTAGAATTTAGTAAAATTATGCAAAGAGGACCAAGTTGCTGCTTTGCAAATCTGATCAACCGAAGCTTCATTCCTAAACGCCCAGGAAGTAGAACTGACCTAGTAGAATGAGCTGTAATCCTTTGAGGCGGAGTGTTACCCGACTCAACATAGGCATGATGAAATAAAGATTTCAACCAAGATGCCAAAGAAATGGCAGAAGCTTTCTGGCCTTTTCTAGAACCGGAAAAGATGACAAATAGACTAGAAGTCTTTCGGAAAGACTTAGTAGCTTCAACATAATATTACAAAACTCTAACAGCATCCAAAGAATGCAATGATTTCTCCTTAGAATTCATAGGATCAGGACATAATGAAGGAACCACAATTTCTCTACTAATGTTGTTAGAATTCACAACCTTAGGTAAAAAATTCAAAAGAAGTTCGCAGCACCGCCTTATCCTGATGCAAAATCAGAAAAGGAGACTAAAAAAGAGTAGATAATTCAGAGACTCTTCTGGCAGAAGAGATGGCCAAAAGAAACAAAACTTTCCAAGAAAGTAATATAACGACCAAAGAATGCATGGGTTCAAAAGGAGGAGCTTGAAGAGCCCCCAGAACCAAATTCAAACTCCAAGGAGGAGAAATTGACTTAAAGACAGGTTTTATACGAACCAAAGGTTGTACAAAACAATAAATATCAGGAAGATTAGCAAACCTTCTGTGAAAAAGAACAGAAAGAGCAGAGATTTGTCTTTCAAGGAACTTGCGGACAAACCTTTATCTAAACCATCCTGAAGAAACTGTAAAATTCTCGGTATTCAAAAAGAATGCCAAGAAAAAAGATGAGAAAGACACTAAGAAATATGTCTTCCAGACTCTATAATATATCTCTCTAGATACAAATGTACGAGCCTGTCACATAGTATCAATCACAGAGTCAGAGAAACCTCTTTGACCAAGAATCAAGCGTTCAAACTCCATACCTTAAAATTAAGGTTTTGAGACAGAAAGACTGGTCTTAACGGAAGAGTCCACAGCTGGCAAGAGGCCATCCGGACAAGATCCGCATACCAAAACCTGTGAGGCCATGCTGGAGCTACCAGCAGGACAAACGAGCATTCCTTTAGAATATTGGAGAATACCCTTGGAAGAAGAACTAGAGGCGGAAAGATATAGGCAGGATGACACTTGTAAGGAAGAAAATAATGCATCCACTGCCTCCGCCCGAGGATCCCGGGATCCGGACAGATACCAGGGAAGTTTCTTGTTTAAATGAGAAGCCATCAGATCTATTTCTGGGAGTTCCCACATTGAACAATCTGAGGAAATACCTCTGGGTGAAGAGACCATTCGCCCAGGTGCAACGTTTGGCGACTGAGATAATCCGCTTTCCAATTGTCCATACCTGGGATATGAACCGCAGAGATTAGAAAGGAGCTGGATTCCGCCCAAACCAAAATTCGAGATACTTATTTCATAACCAGAGGACTGTGAGTCCCTCCTTGATGATTGATGTATGCCACAGTTGTGACATTGTCTATCTGAAAACAAATGAACAACTCTCTCTTCAGAAGAGGCCAAGACTGGAAAGCTCTGAAAATTGCACGGAGTTCCAAAATATTGATCGGAAATCTCACCTCCTGAGATTCCCAAACCCCTTGTGCCGTCAGATACCCCCACACAGCTCCCCAACCTGTAAGACTTGCATCTGTTGAGATTATAGTCCAGGTTGGAAGAACAAGAAGCCCCCTGAACTAAACGATGGTGATCTGTCCACCATGTCAGAGAGTGTCGTATAATCGGTTTAAATATATTAATTGAGATATCTTTGAGTAATCCCTGCACCATTGGTTCAGCATACAGAGCTGAAGAGGTCGCATGTGAAAACGAGCAAAGGAGATCGCATCTGATGCGGCAGTCCTAAGACCTAAAATTTCCATGCATAAGGCTACCAAAGGGAATGATTGTGACTGAAGGTTTTGACAAGCTGATATCAATGTTAAACTTCTCTTGTCTGACAAGGACAGAGTCATAGACACTGAATCTATCTAGAAACCTAAAAAGGTTACCCTTGTCTGAGGAATCAATGAACTGATTGGTAAATTGAACCTCCAACCATGAACTTGAAGAAACAACACAAGTCGATTCGTATGAGATTCTTCGAAAATGAGAAGACTGAGCAAATACCAAGATATCGTCCAAATAAGGAAATACCAAAACCCTGTTCTCTGATTACAGAAAGAAGGGCACCGAGAACCTTTGAAAAAAATTCTTGGAACTGAGGCTAGGCCAAACGGTAGAGCCAAAAAACTGGTAATGCTTGTCTAAAAAGAGAATCTCAGACACTAAAAGTGATCTGGATGAATCGGAATATGCAGATACACATCCTGTAAATCTATTGTAGACATATAATGCCCTTGCTAAACAAAAAGCAGGATAGTCCTACAGTAACCATCTTGAATGTTGGTATCCTTACATAACGATTCAATATTGATAGATCCGGAACTGGTCTGAAGGAATTGACCTTCTTTGGTACAATGAAGAGATAAAATAAAACCCCAGCCCCTGTTCCAGAACTGGAACTGGCATAATTACTCCAACCAACTCTAGATCTGAAACACATTTCAGAAATGCTGAGCCTTTGCTGTGTTAACTGGGACACGGGAAAGAAAAAAATCTCTTAGCAGGAGGCCTTAACTGAAGCCAATTCTGTACCTTTCTGAAACAATGTTCTGAAACCAGAGATTGAGAACGGAATTGATCCAAATTTCTTTGAAGAAAACGTAATCTGCCCCATACCAGCTGAGCTGGAATAAGGGCCGCACCTTCATGGGTACTTAGGAGCTGGCTATAGATTTCTATAAGGCTTGGATATATTGCAAACTGGAAATAGTTTCCAAACTGATACCGCTCCTGAGGATGAAGGATCAGGCTTTTGTTCCTTGTTGTGAGGAAAGGAACGAAAAAGACTATTAGACCTAAATTTACCTTAGATTGTTTATCCTTTGGTAAAAAAGTTCCCTTCCTTCCAGAAACAATTGAGATAATAATTTAATACCCTGGAAAGAAAGGGAAAGCAAAGTTGACTTAGAAGACATATCAGCATTCCAAGTTTAATCCATAAAGCTTTTCTAGCTAAAATAGCTAGAGACATATACCTGACATCAACTCTAATGATATCAAAAGATGGTATCACCAATAAAATTATTAGCATGTTATAGAATAATAATAATGCTATAAAATTATGATCTGTTACTTGTTGCACTAAAGCTTCTAACCAAAAAGTTGAAGCTGCAGCAACATCCGCTAAAAATATAGCAGGTCTAAGAAGATTACCTGAACATAAGTAAGCTTTTCTTAGAAAGGATTCAATTTTCCTTAAATAAAGTACTATCTGCCGTATGATCAGTAGTACATTTAGCAGGAGTAGAGACAGCCCCATAACCTTAGGGATTTTGTCCCAAAAAAACTCTAATCTGTCAGATGGCACAGGATATAATTGCTTAAACGTTTAGAAGGAGTAAAAGAATTACCCAAATTATTCCATTCCCTGGAAATTACTTCAGAAATAGCATCAGGGAGATTAAACACTTCTGGAATAACTACAGGAGATTTAAAAACCTTATTTAAACGTTTAGATTTAGTATCAAGAGGACCAGAATCCTCTATTTCTAATGCAATTAATACTTCTTTAAATAAAGAATGAATAAATTCCATCTTAAACAAATACAAAGATTTATCAGTATCAGAATGATGATGTTCATTTAAAAATTCATCTGAAAAAAGAGAAGTTTTAAAAGACTTTTATGTAAACTAGAAGGAGAAATAACAGACATAGCCTTCTTAATGGATTTAAAAAAATAAAATCTCATATGTTTATCAGGAACACTCTGAAAATTAGATGTTGACGGAACAGCAACAGGTAATGTAACAGTACTAAAGGATATTTTATCTGCATTAATAAGTTTGTCATGACATGCAATACAAACAACAGCTGGAGAAACAGATACCAAAAATTATAGCAGATACATTTAGCTTGGTAGCTCCAGCACTAGACAGCGATTTTCCTGTAGTATCTTCTGACTCAGATGCAACGTGAGACATCTTGCAATATGTAAGACAAAAAAACAACATATAAAGCAAAATTGATCAAATTCCTTAAATGACAGTTTCAGGAATGGGAAAAAATGCCAAAGAACAAGCTTCTAGCAACCAGAAGCAATGAAAAATGAGACTAAAATAATGTGGAGACAAAAGCGACGCCCATATTTTTTAGCGCCAAATCAGACGCCCACATTATTTGGCGCCTAAAATGCTTTTGGCGCCAAAAATGACGCCACATCCGGAACGCCGACATTTTTGGCGCAAAATAACGTCAAAAAAATGACGCAACTTCCGGCGACACGTATGACGCCGGAAACGGAAAATAATTTTTGCGCCAAAAAAGTCCGCGCCAAGAATGACGCAATAAAATGAAGCATTTTCAGCCCCCGCGAGCCTAACAGCCCACAGGGAAAAAAGAGTCAAATTTTTGAAGGTAAGAAAAAAATGATTAATTCAAATGCATTATCCCAAATATGAAACTGACTGTCTGAAAAATAAGGAAAGTTGAACATTCTGAGTCAAGGCAAATAAATGTTTGAATACATATATTTAGAACTTTATAAACAAAGTGCCCAACCATAGCTTAGAGTGTCACAGAAAATAAGATTTACTTACCCCAGGACACTCATCTACATGTTTGTAGAAAGCCAAACCAGTACTGAAACGAGAATCAGCAGAGGTAATGGCATATATAAGAGTATATCGTCGATCTGAAAAGGGAGGTAAGAGATGAATCTCTACGACCGATAACAGAGAACCTATGAAATAGACCCCGTAGAAGGAGATCACTGCATTCAAATAGGCAATACTCTCCTCACATCCCTCTGACATTCACTGCACGCTGAGAGGAAAACCGGGCTCCAACTTGCTGCGGAGCGCATATCAACGTAGAATCTAGCACAAACTTACTTCACCACCTCCATCGGAGGCAAAGTTTGTAAAAACTGAATTGTGGGTGTGGTGAGGGGTGTATTTATAGGCATTTTAAGGTTTGGGAAACTTTGCCCCTCCTGGTAGGAATGTATATCCCATACGTCACTAGCTCATGGACTCTTGCTAATTACATGAAAGAAAACAAAACACTAAATTACGGAAAATAAAAAAAGAATTACAAGAACTTTAAACTAATTACACCTAATCTAAACACCCTAATAAAATAATAAAGCCCCCCAAAATAAAAAAAATGCCCTACCCTATTCTAAATTACAAAGTAATCAGCTCTTTTACCAGCCCTTAAAAGGGCTTTTTGCAGGGCATTGCCCCAAAGTAATCAGCTCTTTTACCTGTAAAAAAAATACAACCCCCCCAACATTAAAACCCACCACCCACATACCCCTACTCTAACCCACGCAAATCCCCCTTAAAAAACCCTAACATTAACCCCCTGAAGATCACCCTACCTTGATCCGTCTTCACCCAGCCGGGCCGAATTCTTCATCCAAGCGGGGCAAGAAGAGGTCCTCCATCCGGTAGAAGTCTTCATCCAAGCGGCGTCTTCTATCTTCATCCAACCTCGGCTCCATCTTGCAGACCTCCGACGCAGATTATCCTGCTGGCCTGGCGACTACCCGACGAATGAAGGTTCCTTTAAGGGATGTCATCCAAGATGGCGTCCCTCGAATTCCGATTGGCTGATAGGATTCTATCAGCCAATCGGAATTAAGGTAGGAAAAATCTGATTGGCTGATTCCAATCAGCAAATCGGTTTGACCTTGCATTCTATTGGCTGATCGGAACAGCCAATAGAATGCAAGATCAATCAGATTGGCTGATTGGATCAGCCAATTGGATTTTTCCTACCTTAATTCCGATTGACTGATAGAATCCTATCAGCCAATCGGAATTCGAGGGACGCCATCTTGGATGACTTCCCTTAAAGGACCTTCATTCATCGGGTACTCATCGGGCCAGCAGGATGTTCCGTGTTGGCGGTCTGCAATATGGAGCCGCGATTGGATGAAGATAGAAGACACCGCTTGGATGAAGACTTCTACCAGATGGAGGACCTCTTCTTGCCCCGCTTGGATGAAGAATTCGGCCCAGCTGGGTGAAGACGGATCAAGGTAGGGTGATCTTCAGGGGGTTAGTGTTAGGTTTTTTTAAGGGGGGTTTGGGTGGGTTAGAGTAGGGGTATGTGGGTGGTGGGTTTTAATGTTGGGGGGGTTGTATTTTTTTTTACAGGTAAAAGAGCTGATTATTTTAGGGCAATGCCCCGCAAAAAGCCCTTTTAAGGGCTGGTAAAAGAGCTGATTACTTTGTAATTTCGAATAGGGTAGGGCATTTTTTTTTTATTTTGAGGGGCTTTATTATTTTATTAGGGGGCTTAGATTAGGTGTAATTAGTTTAAACTTCTTGTAATTCTTTTTTTATTTTCTGTAATTTAGTGTTGTTTTTTTTTGTACTATAGTTTATTTTATTTAATTGAATTTAATTTTAGGTAATTGTAGTTAATTTATTTAATTAATTTAATGATAGTGTAGTGTTAGGTTTAATTGTAACTTAGGTTAGGATTTATTTTACAGGTAATTTTGTAAGTATTTTAGCTAGGTAGTTATTAAATAGTTAATAACTATTTAATAACTATTGTACCTGGTTAAAATAAATACAAAGTTGCCTGTAAAATAAAATTAAATCCTAAAATAGCTACAATATGAGTATTAGTTATATTGTAGCTATCTTAGGGTTTATTTTATAGGTAAGTATTTATTTTTAAATAGGAATAATTTAGTTAATAATAGTAATTTTTATTTAGATTTATTTAAATAATATTTAAGTTAGGGGGGTGTTAGGGTTAGGGTTAGACTTAGGTTTAGGGGTTAATAAATTTAATATAGTGGCGGCGATGTAGGAGGGGCAGGATAGGGGTTAATAAGTTTAATATAGGTGGCGGCGGTATAGGGGGGCAGAATAGGGGTTAATAAGTTTAAGATAGGTGGCGGCGGTATAGGGGGGCAGGATAGGGGTTAATAACTTTAAGATAGGTGACGGCGGTATAGGGGGGGCAGGATAGGGGTTAATAAATTTAATATAGGTGGCGGCAGTATAGGGGCGGCAGATCGAAGCTTACATCACTATATTTTACTTTTGCCGGACTCTAGCCTTTGATAACTAAGGCGAATCAGCCTCGCCACAAATGCGCTGCGCAATTGCAGCGTATTTGCGGTTGACGGCTTGATAACTAGAGGCCTATGGGTATATATTTTTTTTTTGCAAACATTTTGTGAACTGACTCCAAGAGTGTGTATCTGTCTTGAGCACTATATGCACAACATTAGTTTAAATTCCTATCTTTCCAAAATTCTCATTGGAAAACAAAACAGTATCAGTCAACAACATTCTCTCTATTTCCCAATAACAGCATTCTCTCCTTTCTTAACATTCGCCTCACACTCTCACTTCCTCACACTCTCACACTCTCACTTCCTCACACTCTTACTTCCTCACACTCTAACTTCCTCACACTCTTTCTCACTTCCTCACACTCTCACTTCCTCACATCCTCACACTCTCTCTCTCTTTCTCATTCACTCTCTCATTAACACTCTCACACTCTCTCTTACTCTCACTCACTCTCTTTCACACTCTCAATTCCTCACACTCTCACTTCCTCACACCCTCACACTCTCACACTTTCACACTCTCTCATTCACTCTCTCTCATTCACACTCTCACACTCTCTCTTACTCTCACTCACTCACTCTCTTTCACTCATATTATTTTTTTTAGATATAGACAACTAGTACTCTAGTGACAACTAATGTCACTACAGTACTTATAAGAGGCGCCTAGGAGTAATACAATGCAAAAGTCAGGCACTTGAAAATTGATAAGTATGAAATACAGATATAAAACTAAAAATGACAAATGGGACAATATATACAATATATAAGAACTAGGATATACAAACTATTAGTCCAATAAGTAATGACAGATGGTAAAGAAGTCCTTAATAACAGTGATGAATAGTCCCAGAAGATGTGTCTTCAAATAGATAGGCCACTCCTCTAGGGTGTCATGCCACGACACAGGTCAAAGGAATCTAAACAAATCAGAATAGAGGGCGCCACATAGTGCAGATCATAAGGTAACTTAGAAATCTTGCAAAGATGACATAAGAATCCTACTCACGAGATGTAAAGCACAGATGTGCAGTACCAGCAGTCTGGAACCACTCGTCGTCCGGTAGACCAATGGATGATGTCACAAAGGGCGGATCCTCGTCTCACCAGGGAGAGTCCAGAGATACCTCAGGCAGGGGTCAGTCCAGCAATGATCAGTCCCACAGATCCAGCAGCTAGAATGATGACCAGCAGCAGCTGCACAGGAAGTAAATGGGAGGGGAACAACAGAACACTGGATTTTTTTAGATATGTTCTCTTTGGGTTTTTTTTAATATTTAATTGATGGTGATGACGTTTAATATTTTTTTTGCGTAATTCAATCATCAAAAACGTTGACGAGGGGCAGCGCCATCTTGTTTTTCAGTTCTGAGTATGCACTGATCGTTGGTCAATAGCATTATTATGTATCCAATTATTGTTATTATTTGATATGTGGGTGTTGAGCATTTATCAAGTGTCTTTAGCTGTTGAATTTGATGTGTTTATTTTATTGTTGACATTTAGGGATAGATTTATCATACCCGGGTGGACATGATTTGCTATAGCGAATCATGTCTGCCCTGCATCACTTAATGTCAAAAGCATATGCTGTTGCATTTAACATTGCATGAGCTGTTCTCGTGAACTGCTTGTGCAATGTCGCCCCCTGCACATTCACAGCCAATCGGCCGCTAGCAGGGGGTGTCAATCAACCCGGTGCTTCTTCCTCCTGAAGGCTCATGTGGAAACAAGGGTATTTGGTCCCATTTGGGCCATGATAAATCGTCCACATAGTCAATAACTTGTGAACGGGTGATTTTGATTGCCAAAGCTGATACTGTCTATACATCATATGTGGGACTTTTCTGTAATTCTTCTGGTGTCAATAAAGGTATTTGGGGAGTTAAAAAAAACAGCAAAAAAAATGGTATGCTCATTTTTAACAAGGTAAATTTGATTTTTTAAATATTACTTTGTAAACTAAACAGTGAATGCATCCCTCTGACTTCCATGTCCCTTTAAAGTTACATTTATCAATCATGTTGTATATTTTTATCCTTTATATTAATTTATTAAGGTTATATTCTATAAAAAAATGGTGTTTAAAGTCTTTGGGAATTTTTGCAGATAAATTATTTTATCAGGGAGAATATTTAAATATAGAGCTTGGTTTGTTCATAACTCTAGCGTAGCAAATTGAATGAATTTAGATCATTAAATACTTCCTTAACCAAGCTGAAAGATTTGAAATAAAGCCAACAGCTCATTAATGAGCTAAAACCACCATGAAGGGCAGAGTTTTATGTGTTGCATTAAATGAAGGATACTAAGTGGCAGTGCAGGGGGAACCGTGTTAAAAATACAAAAATGGTAAATCATTAAAAATAAAGGGTCATAGTCAAATGCAAAAACGCGAGTGTGAACCAAACTCTGAATTGCACTGGTATTACGAGTTGAAAGTAAACGTGATTGCATAAACCACAATCACGATTTATGCTAGATTGATTACTGCAAATTCAGAGCTGTGGTTAACTGTTTAGTGAAAATAAAAAGTTTCACAAAACACAAACGGCTAGATTTAGAGTTCTGCGGCCAAAGGGGTGCGTTAGCTATGCTGGCTTTTTTTCTCCCGCACCTTTTAAATACCGCTGGTATTTAGAGTTCACAGAAGGGCTGCGTTAGGCTCCAAAAAGGGAGCGTAGAGCATATTTACTGCCACTGCAACTCTAGATACCAGCGTTGCTTACTGACGCGGCCAGCTTCAAAAACGTGCTCGTGCACGATTTCCCCATAGGAAACAATGGGGCTGTTTGAGCTGAAAAAAAACCTAACACCTGCAAAAAAGCAGCGTTCAGCTCCTAATGCAGCTACATTGTTTCCTATGGGGAAACACTTCCTAAGTCTGCACCTAACACCCTAACATGAACCCCGAGTTTAAACACCCCTAACCTTACACTTATTAACCCCTAATCTGCCACCTCCGCTATCGCTGACCCCTGCATATTATTATTAACCCCTAATCTGCCGCTCCGTACACCGCCGCCAGCTACGTTATCCCTATGTACCCCTAATCTGCTGCCCCTAACATCGCTGACCACTATGTTATATTTATTAACCTCTAATCTGCCGCCCCCGCTATCGCTGACACCTGCATATTATTATTAACCCCTAATCTGCCGCTCCGTATACCTATGTACCCCTAATCTGCTAACCCTAACACCGCCGACCCCTATATTATATTTATTAACCCCTAATCTTCCCCCCACAACGTCGCCTCCACCTACCTACAATAATTAACCCCTAATCTGCCGACCGGATCTCACCGCTACTATAATAAATGTATTAACCCCTAAAGCTAAGTCTAACCCTAACACTAACACCCCCCTAAGTTAAATATAATTTAAATCTAACAAAATAAATTAACTCTTATTAAATAAATTATTCCTATTTAAAGCTAAATACTTACCTGTAAAATAAACCCTAATATAGCTACAATATAAATTATAATTATATTGTAGCTATTTTAGGATTAATATTTATTTTACAGGCAACTTTGTAATTATATTAACCAGGTACAATAGCTATTAAATAGTTAATAACTATTTAATAGTTACCTAGTTAAAATAATTACAAAATTACCTGTAAAATAAATCCTAACCTAAGTTACAATTAAACCTAACACTACACTATCAATAAATTAATTAAATAAAATATCTACAATTATCTACAATTAAACCTAACACTACACTATCAATAAATTAATTAAATACAATACCTACAAATAAATACAATGAAATAAACTAACTAAAGTACAAAAAATAAAAAAGAACTAAGTTACAAAAAATAAAAAAATATTTACAAACATTAGAAAAATATTACAACAATTTTAAACTAATTACACCTACTCTAAGCCCCCTAATAAAATAACAAAGCCCCCCAAAATAAAAAAAATGCCCTACCCTATTCTAAATTAAAAAAGTTCAAAGCTCTTTTACCTTACCAGCCCTGAAAAGGGCCCTTTGCGGGGCATGCCCCAAAGAATTCAGCTCTTTTGCCTGTAATAAAAAACATACAATACCCCCCCCCACATTACAACCCACCACCCACATACCCCTAATCTAACCCAAACCCCACTTAAATAAACCTAACACTAAGCCCCTGAAGATCTTCCTACCTTATCTTCACCATGCCAGGTTCACCGATCCGTCCTCCGAAGTCTTGATCCAAGCCTCCGAAGTCTTCATCCAAGCCCAAGCGGGGGCTGGCGATCCATAATCCGGCTGAAGTCTTCTATCAAGCGGCGACTGAAGAGGTCCAGAAGAGGCTCCAAAGTCTTCATCCTATCCGGGAAGAAGAGGAGATCCGGACCGGCAACCATCTTGATCCAAGCGGCATCTTCTATCTTCATTCGATGACGAACGGCTCCATCTTGAAGACCTCCAGCGCGGATCCATCTTCTTCTTCCGACGTCCAACTGAAGAATGAAGGTTACTTTAAGGGACGTCATCCAAGATGGCGTCCCTCGAATTCCGATTGACTGATAGGATTCTATCAGCCAATCGGAATTAAGGTAGGAAAATTCTGATTGGCTGATGGAATCAGCCAATCAGAATCAAGTTCAATCCAATTGGCTGATCCGATCAGCCAATCAGATTGAGCTCGCATTCTATTGGCTGATCGGAACAGCTAATAATAGAAGGGCTGTAAATCATAGGAGTACAATGGTTATTACTATGGGCGGTTTGTTTAGATCTGTCTCTCCTCTCCATTGGTGCGGTTTGACAACACGGAGGTGTGGCAGACATTAGCCTTTGATGATTGGCGGAAGTACCGTCACTGATTGGTCTTGCAGTTTTTCACGCCGGTCTATCCCTCTAGGCTTAGTTTATCGGCTGATCGTGATCGCTTTTGAATTACTCCTCACGGCAGTCAGCCCTCTAATAGGGGAGATGATGTAGAAACAGGTGAATTGCCATGCGCGGTTGATTGGTTATTTTTATTTTCATACACCGCTCCGCTGTTTTCTAGCTAGGCTGTTGTCTGTTAGTTAGAATTAGGCTGGGCTCCACATTTTATTAGTTCCTTGCACATATGTTTATGGCACATGTTTGTTCACACACGGTGTTTTATACCTAGCTCAATGATAGATGACACTGTGTTTACATTATGTAGTGTCATGATAGGTCCACAGGTTCTTTTGTGTGATAGGCTGTCTTAAGGTTGTGTGCAGGTTAGGGCATTCTGATTGGTGGGAATTCCACAGCTTCTGATTGTGAATACTCATATTTTTCATTTGTGCTTGTTAGTGGCATTTAACTCTTTATAGTCAGACCTTTTTGGCAATAGCCTCTGCGGTCCAAGGGGATCAATTTCATTCACTCATTTCTTCATCTTTTAATTTAAATTTTTATGTTCACATATCACATTTTGCAGACACATAGGCTGCAGCCTATCAGGCTGTCTTTACCTTCAATTATCCTATCAGGGGGTTTGTTTCTCCTGTCTTTACACCTACATTTGCACCGATTGGTTTAATCAATAGGGGAGGGTTCTTTTAACCTTTAAAAGTTTGCCATTTTTGCATTGTTGCTTCTCAGAGGAAGGGACTGTTTGGTGTCCCGAAACGTCACAAATAAATACTTTTTGTTTGCACAGATGACCAAAGTCCAGTGAGTGCTTATTTACTACTGAATCTTTGAATATTCCTACAGCACCCTGGCAGTTGAGGACAGATGGTGAGAGTGCATGCACCCACGAACTTATATTCTATATATATATATATATATATATATATATATATATATATATATATATATATATATATATATATATATATGTCAATATAAATGAAGAAGCGCACTCCCACTCGCTCATAAGAGAGGTACCAGGGTTAAAAAAGTTAGCAATAAACACAGTTCAGCAA
The DNA here is from genome assembly GCF_027579735.1 of Bombina bombina. Classification (NCBI taxonomy): domain Eukaryota; kingdom Metazoa; phylum Chordata; class Amphibia; order Anura; family Bombinatoridae; genus Bombina; species Bombina bombina. Next base: position 619,874,236 of record NC_069503.1, on the reverse strand, counting down.
TTACACTCTCTGGATTTGAATCACAGCAAATTTTATTGTGAACTTTTTCGGAGCATTCACTCCTTCCTTAGACAATCAAAAAGTGAACAAAGCAGTGCTTAAATAAACATACAGGACCCTCCCGCTTCCCCTGCATCCAATCACAAAACAGTATCACAAATCATCATCATTGCATATAGGTGATAATATCAACACAGCATTAGGTATATATATATTCAAATGTCAATCAAATCAGGATATGTAGTATATATCATAAGTGTAAATCAAATTCATATTATCCACAATGTATACAGTGCATACACCTAGAAACAAATTATACCCTATATACATATAAGAACTAAACCTAGGAGAAAGATCACTTGACAAGCCAGGCTAAAAGGTTTTGAACATAAATAAAGAACTCACCGTTCTAGAGATAAAACACCTGCTGTCCATCTACGAACAAATCAATACGGACCTATGTATTAAATTCATTGAAACACCATGATGTCGGACCCCATTTGCAAACATTACAAACAAACATTTACAGTGTGGTGCTCTGTATCACCCTGTGTGAGGGGGAGGCGTGTATCAAACGTCATAACATGCCCTCAGACAATAGTAGTGCCTAAACTACGAACCGTAGACCATGCCCCTCCAGCACCAGACCAAAGCCACACTGTGTGGATGGTGCCTAATAAATGTTCAAACATGAGTAGCAAACAAGCGGGCAGTGGTGTATATACACCTGAAGCTATATGACACAAAAAGTCAAACCGCAGTGTTGTCTCAGTATAACGCTGTAGAAGGTGTGGCCCGCGACGCCAAACACATCCAGTGGCAGGCTAATACTCAAAGGTATGACATGATTGGGAATACAACGTACCCACCCCCAAACAGCTGGGTAAACAGACGCATCATCATCTCAGTGGACAGCCATTAACTGAAATACACAAAGCTATACTGTCCAATATGTACAAATAGTGCACAAATAGAAAAATACACAAATAAAAATAAGTATACATATATACAAAAATACAAAAATGGGAGGAGTATATAATAATAGAGAAGGGAAGGGACCCACCCTCTCTAACCATATATTGCATTACTGATAAACCACTAGATAGGGGAAAAGGGATATCAGCCTAACTAGTTCTCAACCTATCTATTGTATAATCCATTATTCCTGGCTGATCAGAAGTATAATAGTCCCCCCATATCATCAAAGAGGATGGTACTTAGCTCCCATATATTGTGTCATGAGGACTTGGTAAAAAAGTATCATATAATGCTAGAAGAGGATGGCCATATATATCCTAACTCTACCCCTATACTACACTACACAAACCATCATTGCTAGGACACATGAGCAATCATTATTATGATACATGGGATATTATATATAGATTAACTCACCGCCCCATGTCTTCAAGGAATATGGTAGTTGACTTTCCATAGTTTATTATAAAAAGCAGTGCCAGTCAATGCTAGTATTCAGACCTCCTGGGTACACAGTCTCCTAAGTGAATATCCATCGTGTCTCCAGCTGCAGGAGTTTCTTCTGCCTGTCGCCACAACGTCTTAAGGGGGTACATGGTCTATCAATATAAAATGTAGATCCATCACTGTGTGGTTCTTCTCCAGGAAGTGCAGCACCACAGGTTGATTAATATCCCTTCTCTCCAAAGCTTTTCTTTTCTTTTTTTTTTTTTTTATTTTTCAAGTTTTTATAGTTACAGAAAAGAAAAATATTTCATTCATTTGCAGCACATAGATATGAAAAATATCCACATCATGTCTAAACAGGGTCCAACTAATATAACAAAAGGAAAGATAAAAAATTGCAAATATCAGATATCAAGCATCTGTCACGTAGAGAAAGTAAAATAACATTTCAGAGAAAACCCCTTGTATAATTCAGATAATATAGATCGTTATCATATACCTCTAAGTTTAGCAGTGGAAGAACAAAAAAGCAAAGAAAAAAAAAAAAAAAAGGGGAAATGAAAGGGGGTTCTTCTTAAGTCCCTTCCTCAGTATTGTCGCTCAAGCCCTATTCGATTTGGGTTTAATAATTAGCATCCTCTAGCTTTAAATGATCATTCGGTCCTTGGACCGAATTACTAATCTAAATAAATCTAAAATACTCAGCTTTCTAAGGGCTTGTGGACTAACTCTGATGCCTCCGAACCTTAAACTGCCTAGGATATCTGAGTCTAGGATCAGCAAGTTTTGACTCTATATATGTCCATTTCCCATGACCAATAACCGTATTTATTGGGGGGTACCTTTACCTGCATAAAGTCTATTTAATGGTTCTCAACAAAACTCAATCCTAATATGTTAAATCTCTAGAGAACTTCAGCCATCCAGCCTTCTGAGGTTTAACCCCAGAAGAGAGCAGCGAGCGGTAGGCGGAGGGGAGGGGAAAGGGGAGGGGAAGGAGGGGGAGAAAAGAAGAGGAAGAGAAAAAAAAAAAAAAAAAAAGGGGGGGGGGGAAGGGGGGAAAAAGGGGAGAGTGGAGAGAGGAAAAAATTATATTGCCCCCCTTTCCAGCTTATATGTCACATCGCCAAACTATGGCTCTAAAAACCAGAGCCTTGGGAGATTTCCCCTGTCAATTTGTTGTTGTATCCACGTGGACCCTTTCCAGTAAGATAAGAGCTGACTCTGTGTTCCCGTGGGGAGGGAGCCAATAAATCTCTTCCATTTATTGAAGAACCTGGATAACTGTTTAGGATTGTTATTTCTAATATTATATTGCTCGAATACCATCTGATGTTGTACTTCTTTTAAGAAGTCTTTGAAATTAGGGGATTTTTTACCTCTCCAACTTTTAAGAATTAGATTCCTCCCTATCAGAATAAGTAGATTAACAAATCTATTGTTGGGAATAGCAGGGTTGTATTTACACAGAAAAAGAATTTGTAATGGGGTCAATTTCAAACTTATCCCTGTAATCTTATTACTCCAAAAGTTTATTTTCTGCCAGAATTGATATATTTTTGGACAAGTCCAGAAACAGTGTAGCAAATCTGCACTCTCATAACAGCATTTGGGGCAATTTTGCCTTTCAGGGTTCCATTTTGCCAATCGGGCTGGTGTATAATACACCCTATTTAATAGTTTGAGGTGTGATTCTTTCCAGCTATGCATAATCGTAGCACAAGAAACCAATGTTATACTCTGTAAAGTTGTCGTGATATCTAAAGTAACCTTGTCCTTAGCCCATTTATTCGTTATTTCCAGAATATTGCGTTTCCCCCCAATTTTCAGAATAGTGTTATAGATGCGGGAGATAGTGCACACCCCCCCCTGATATTCTCTTAAAATTATTTTTAATTCTTGGCTATCGATTTCTGGTCCTGTGTCCTGCCTTAATGTCTCTATCCAATGCCTAAGCTGTAAGTAGGCAAAGAAGCTGGACCTCGGGAGGTTAAATTGGAGAGATATTTGCTCGAACGACTGAAGCCTTAGATTATTGCCTTCACATACCTGAATTACATCGTGCACTCCTCTCTCCGACCATGTCTGAAATATAGAGGGGTCTAATCCCGGCAAAAAGCCCGGGTTACCTCGTAAAGGCAAAAACTCTGATTTGCGAAAGTCAATTCTTAGTTCACTACATATTTTTTGCCAGGCCTGTACTATGGATTTGAATATAGTCATTTGATGGATTATTCCAGGCAATCTACTTACAGGGTGATGCAAGACTGCCTTTAAACTAAAAGGCTTAATTATTGATGATTCAATTTCAAAGAAGGAAACCGATTCCCTTTCAGAGATCCAATCTAGCGCAAATTTAGCTAAGGCGGCATAATTGTAAAATTTAACGTTAGGACATGCCATACCGCCATAGGCTTTAGGTAATGATAGTTTAAAGATGGAGATGCGTGGTTTCTTACCTTGCCAAATGAAGTGGTTAAAGCTCCTCTGGAGCCCGATCAAGTCTCTGTTATATAGTAACAAAGGTAGGTTCTGTAAGAAATATAGAAGCTTTGGAAACAAAATCACCTTGATCAGTATAATTCGGGCTGAGATTGATATTGGTAAATTACCCCAATTCTTGAGACTCCTATCAAGCCCTCTGATACATGGCTTAAAATTAAGCTCATACCATAGGTTAGGGTCTTTGCTCAGTGTAATACCTAGGTAAGTAATCTGTGTTGTTTCCTTGAAAGGATAGTTCCCAGAGTTGCGGGGTTTATGAATCCACATAATCTCAGATTTCCCATAGTTAATATTATAACCTGAAAAGGAACTAAATATATTAAATATCAAAATAAGCTGGGGAATAGAAATAGTTGTGTTACTAAGGAAGAGTAATAGGTCGTCTGCAAATAATGAAAGGACCAATCTATGCCCTCCAATCTGAATGCCCTGCATTACATTCCGCAAGTAAACTGCCAATGGTTCAATAGAAAGATTGAATAAGAATGGGGGTAAAGGGCAGCCTTGCCGGGTTCCACATCTAAGAACAATCCTATTAGTGGGTTGCCCATTCACTATTATTGAAGAATATGGTTCTCTATAGAGTTGTCTAATAAATTGTTGGACGATACCTGTTATGCCAAACTTCTCCAAAGAAGTGAAAAGATGGTCCCATATGATAGCATCAAATGCTTTTTCAGCATCAATTGTGAGAATAGCTTGGTCAGGCTTAGTATACTGTCTTTTCTTCTCCACCTTGTTCCAGTAATAGTCCAATACTAGCTGGACTTTCCGTAGATTCTTAACTGGGTTTCTGCCCATCATAAAACCGGTCTGGTCGGGGTGTATCATGGAACCTAGGGGAGATTTTAATCTATTGGCTAAGATGTACGTAAGAATTTTATAGTCCTGGTTGAGGAGTGAGATTGGCCTATAAGAAGATGTAAGTTCTGGGTCCTTACCTTTCTTTAATATCAAGACTATATTAGATGCCGCAAAAAAGGGGGATTGTGGGTTGTTATCTACAAAGTATTTATTAAATAGTTTACCCAAAACAGGGGATATATGTTCCGATAGTATTTTGTAGAATTCGGCCGGCAAATCATCTGGCCCGGGGGCTTTTCCCAGTTTTAACTTTTTTATAGTGCTACTTATTTCTTCCCCAGATATGGGTTCGTTGAGACACTGGAGATCTTCTAATTCAATTTGAGGTAAATTAACTCTTTGCCAAAACTGCTCCTTATTTACCGTATTAACCTGTTTAGTTGCATAAAGCTGTTGAAAGGTTTGAAAAAAAGCTTCCCTTATTTCTACAGGATCGGTCACTCTATTGTTCCCAATTTTCAGTGCCGAAATAAAATTCTTTTGTTGCCTGATCTTGATAATTCTCGCAATGTACTTAGCCGAGACACCCTGTACCCCTAAATAAAAAGCCTTCAATTTTTGTTCTTCTGCATTTGATTGTTGTTTTAAAAAGAGGTCGTATAGTAACTTATTATTTTTATACTTAGTCCAAAGATCAATAGATGGGTTGCTAAGATATTTACGGTAACTATTTCTCAATGTGTTGGAAAGTTGCTCCTCTCTCTTAGCCCGAATCGCCTTAGTTCTTACTAGGTACGCTTTAATCTCGCCTCTGAAGACCGCCTTTGCTGTTTCCCAGAATATTTCTGGCCTATCTAAGTAATTTACATTATCAGCCTGAAATAGATTCCATCTATTCTGCATCCATTTTCTAAAGCTGGCATTATTCACCAGATACTGCGGAAAAAATAACCTATTATTACCAGCTGAAGATCTATCAATCAAATTTATCTTCAATGAGATAATAGCGTGATCTGAGATCACAATGTCCTGAATTGCAGACCCAATTTTCATTTTTAGCATATGTTTCGCAATTAAAAAATAGTCAATTCGAGAAAAGGAAGAATGTGCGCCTGACGCACACGTATATTCTCGTTGATCTGGATTTTGTGTCCGCCATATATCTTGCAGAGCCAATTTTTGACAAAATTTTTGTAAGATTACCGCTTCCCTAGCTTTTCTCGGAGTGAATCTGGGCTTTGATCTGTCCAAACTATGTGAGAAAGCCATATTAAAATCGCCAGCAACCACTATATTCTTCCCAATATGTAAAAACAACTTTAGACTAATATCTTCCCAAAAATCTCTGTCTATCATATTAGGTCCATATACATTGCATAGGACAAAGATACAGTTATTAATTTCTATCTCAAGGATTTGAAATCTCCCGTTAATATCATTGAGGACTGAAATGATGTTGTAAGTCAGCTGTTTATTTATTAGAATAGCCAAGCCTCTTTTGGTCTTATCATAGGGGGTGTACACCACCTCCCCCACCCACTTACTTTTAAGTTTCATGGCCTCTTTAGGCCGAAGATGGGTCTCCTGTATAAAAACTAGATCAGGTTTCTGTCTCCCAAGGTGTCTAATCAGCAATTTCCTTTTACTTGGAGAAGAGATCCCTCCAATGTTCCAAGAAAGAAAATTAAGAGTAACCATTTAAAATATTATAGAAGGGTACAGAACAGAAAACTTAATAATATAAGGAAAAAACAAAAAAAGACCCCCTATACAGATCCCCCCTCCCAGCTCAGCCCCGCCCCATGACCCCTCCACTCCGCCACCGCTCTTTATCTCTTTCTTACTCCAGCCAGAGAGAAAACAAAACAAAAAAGTAAACATCCAGAAATTCATCCTATTGATCTCATGTGTATTTAAACAGTATATTTCCCTGTCCTTCCATTTTTATACTATCCCTAGGCTCTGGCAATATAATTTAATCTGTTCAACTTTTGTAAAAGTATGTATTTCTCCATCCTTATCTATTACAATCTTTGCTGGATATACGAGTCTTGCTCTTAGATTAGCTCTAATTAGTTGAGAACAAAATGGGGCCATTTCCCTACGTTTATTTCGAGTCTCGTATGAGAAGTCTTGAAACAGTAGTAATTTACTGGACCCCACCATGATATTATTATTTTTACGGTACAATCTAAGTATATGGAACTTGTCCTGGAAATTTAAAAATTTAATAATTACAACCCTAGGTTTAATAGGACCATCTGAGTTCCTTCTGGGTGCTCCTATTCTATGGGCTCTCTCTATGGGTAACCTTACGTTCTCAGCAGTACTCCCTACCAACTTAGGAAGCTGACTAGATGCAAAGTTTATCAGGTCATGATATTCTGCCGTTTCTGGTAGGCCAACAACCCTCAGGTTGTTGCGCCTGGACCTGTCTTCAAGTTCCTCAATTTTGGATTGTATAAGGTTAAGTTTACTGTCATGTGAATTGATTGTCTGATCTTGAGCTACTGATCTATCTTCCATGTCCGACACTCTGGTTTCTAACTCATTCATCCGTGCTGTAAATTGTTTAATTTCATTTGTAGCTGCGGCCACTTCTTGTCTTAAGGACTCAAATTGTGGCATAATTAATTCTGAAATTTGCTGTAGTAGGGATGGATTATCTATACAGCTTGAAGCTATTTCATTTTGTACGTGTATTTCTGTACTACTTTCATTGGGCTTAAGTTTTTTCTCCTTTGGTTTAGGCGGCATGTTAGGTGAGAGTGTTTTGGAATGTGAAATATATCTTTCCATATAGGTAGATAAATCTATCAAATAGAGGGACCAATTCTCAAATTTAGGTTTATAGTGCAGATATTTTATCAACTAGAATTTTTATTCCCTCGCTACTTTATGAGTGTATATCGTGGTGTCAACAACAAATATCGTGTAAGCGTGTCCCAAGAGAGGGAGATTAGAAGAGGAGAAGAAACAAACTCTTAAGATTCCCTTCCCCTTTCCTGCTGGTTAAAAGCAATACCAGCCGGAACACAATTGTGATATTCTGTGCAAAACTTAATTACATATGTTCCAACCTCTTAATTAGTAGTAAGAATCAGCAAAAACAATTTTTCAATATAGACTTTCTTATTATAGTGAAAAAAGATTTTTTTTTTATTTTTTTTTTTTCATGTGTATATAAAAAAAAAAAAAAAAAGAAAGAAAAAACACAGCAAAGTGAGAGTGAGGAAAAAAAGGAGTGCAAATAAGAAAAAAAAGAAGAGAGAAGGAAGAAAAAGACAAAAGAGAAAAAAAAGAACAGTGTATCTGCCGCTTTTAAAAAACCTTGTTACACTTCCCAGTAATTATTCTGTATTCTGCCACAGTATCAGAAAACAAACATTTTTAGCACGCAGTCAACTTTATACTTCTGGAGAAAGAGAAAAATTAAGAAACAAAATAGAAGAGAGAGAGAAGAGCGGAAAGAAAAAAAACAGAAACAGACCAGACCCTTTATATGCATAAAACTTAACCAATAAACTATTTCTTGTCTGTATAGACAGATACACTTGAGGAAAAACCTTATATAGCCTTAGCGAGAGCTGCAGCAGAGTTGTTATGAGAAGAGCTACATAAAAGAGTGTGACCACTCTTTTCTGTTTATATTTAGGGTATACAAGCCCAAATGAACTCTGTTAGGCTAGTTCTCTGTTACTCTAAACACATCACAATCAGCTTATAAAGTTCTGATATTTAGAGATCACTCTGATGCAGTCTTTATTTTGGAGTTTTAAAGTCACTGGATTGGTCTAATGTCACAGGTCTTATTCTGATACTATATCCTCTCTGTAATCAGCTACAACTTATTTCCAAGGGGACTTTGCCTTCAGAGGACCGCACTTTCCTGCCACCTCACCCCTTTTCACATCTCAAGGTAGTGGTCCTCTTGTTATTACTTTAGAGGGTCCTGTAGAATGTCCCTTGATTTTAGGGTTTTGTGCCAGAGAGGAATTTACAGATTTAGGCTACTAGCTTATTCATTTAACCATTTGGCAGCTATTCATGGCTTTGTTTGATCCATACCCTCAGTCCTCAGCTCTTGCCCACTTAAAGTCCAATTAACCAACTATAATGTAGGAAGCATTGGGTCGATCTTATGAGGGGGATTTAACCTGCAGCCTTCTACTAGGTAACGACACTCAGACTTCCCCTTTATCCCTGGCCAAACTTGCAGTCCAACTCTAAATTCCAGGGGGACCTAGCTTGAGTGTCATTAAGGATTGGGGGCACTTAGCACCACAGAAGGGGAGAATAGTCAGAGACAAACAAGCCTTGCCCGTAGTACCTGCTTCTTCCGGCACTCCGTCTGACTGTAAACACAATACCTTGTTGAGACAAGCCGGTCTCCAGCAACCAGGTCCTGTTTGATGCCGCCGGGACCTTTGTGCTTCTATTCAGTGGAGGGGGGATCGACCAGGAGCACTGTAGGTTAAGGCCGCCGAATACAGACACCTCTGCGGCTGCAGCCCTGCCCTCAGCCTGCTCCTTCACCTTCGCTCCCCTGTCAGGACCAAACGAATCAGCACCGGACCAGATGTTATCCTTAGGTTCCGGGTAAGTGGGGAACTTGTCGAGCTTAAGCACCTCCAGGGGTACAAATCTGTGAAATCAGCTCTGCCGGTTCCGCTCCGCCGCCAAACACTGCCCCACTCGCGTGTCTCCAAACAGGTAGTCAGATCGGTTGTTATCCTGCTTGTACTTGAAATTGAACGCCCCTTGGCGTCGCGACTCTGCGCCTGAGTCAATCTGCCATCCGGCAGCCGGGCTCTGCTGGTAGATATCCGGGCCGGTGTGAGTCACCCGGCCAAGGAATAACGCAGGTAGGTTAGGTCTCTAGAGCTCAAAATCCCCTGAGCTCGGTGCTAGCGTCCCACGTTGCTGCTAGCTCCTCCCTATCCGGCCGCCCATGTGAATGTTTGCCCCCAATGTCCAAAGCTTTTCTTAATGCACTATGTTGATTATCCATTCTTTTCTTAATATCATCATCCGTTTTACCCACATAGTATTTCCCACAAATACAGTTGAGTAGTTACACCACATATTAAGTGGAACAGGTAAGGTGACTCTTGATCTTGTATCTCTGGTTCAAATGTGGGTGGTGGAAGGAACTACCCTGGATCATTGAGTTAGATGTAGTGCAGCTGATAAATTTGAAGCATCCCGGTTTCTGGGTCTTTAACCATGTTTTCATGTGTAGGGTCTGTGAGCACCAGCAGGTCCTGTAGATTATGACCTCATTTAAAGCCCACTCTCAGGGGTTCCATTGTCTGAAAAGGTAGTGTTGTGCCCGTCGCCAATAGACTCCAATGTTCCTTTACTGATTTAGCCAGTATATCAACAGCAGGGGTATATGTGGTGACAAAAGTCAACCGTGTCTTCATGGCTTCCTTGCGCTGATCTGTAAGGAGACCATTCCTACTGCACTCATTAGCTGCCCTCTGTGCATTTTTGATGGTGTCATAGGTATAACCTCTCTGTGAAATTTTCTTGGACATCTGTTTTAAAGCACAAGAGCAATGTCAACATTGTTCAAAGCTTTTTTCTTTCTCCATGGCAAACCATTAAAGGCATCTTTGACTGCAACAATTTATATAGTCCTTCAAAAATATAAGCCCAGTCCTGTATCTCCTCTTCTTTTTATTTCCTACTATTATTTCTACAAGAACGTGTTCTCCTTTTACAGGTCACTCTAATCTCTGTCAAATCAAGAAGATCTAAATGCAGAAAAGTCAGACATTTCAATTCACGTTTGATTAAATTCAATAAGTATTTAACTCACTAAATAGGTATATAACCCACATATTTGAATTCTAAAATCTGATAAAAATAATAAATGTTGCAAATGTTTGCTTCTACATTCATTATATTTTCATTTTGGAATTTCCATTAAGTTTATATTATATTTTATAATTAACAATATAGGGCCAGATTACAGTTGGCACACTACAGGGAGTGCAGAATTATTAGGCAAATGAGTATTTTGACCACATCATCCTCTTTATGCATGTTGTCTTACTCCAAGCTGTATAGGTTCGAAAGCCAATACCAATTAAGCATATTAGGTGATGTGCATCTCTGTAATGAGAAGGGGTGTGGTCTAATGACATCAACACCCTATATCAGGTGTGCATAATTATTAGGCAACTTCCTTTCCTTTGGCAAAATGGGTCAAAAGAAGGACTTGACAGGCTCAGAAAAGTCAAAAATAGTGAGATATCTTGCAGAGGGATGCAGCACTCTTAAAATTGCAAAGCTTCTGAAGCGTGATCATCGAACAATCAAGCGTTTCATTCAAAATAGTCAACAGGGTCGCAAGAAGCGTGTGGAAAAACCAAGGCGCAAAATAACTGCCCATGAACTGAGAAAAGTCAAGTGTGCAGCTGCCAAGATGCCACTTGCCACCAGTTTGGCCATATTTCAGAGCTGCAACATCACTGGAGTGCCCAAAAGCACAAGGTGTGCAATACTCAGAGACATGGCCAAGGTAAGAAAGGCTGAAAGACGACCACCACTGAACAAGACACACAAGCTGAAACGTCAAGACTGGGCCAAGAAATATCTCAAGACTGATTTTTCTAAGGTTTTATGGACTGATGAAATGAGAGTGAGTCTTGATGGGCCAGATGGATGAGCCCGTGGCTGGATTGGTAAAGGGCAGAGAGCTCCAGTCATGGTTTGCAAAAATACATTTGCTATACTAGAGTATCACCTGGAGTTGTAAAGGACCCACCCAGAGAAATTATTCGCCTAGACACCAGGTATTGCAGTAATTAATACTTTGTTTATTAATAACAAGACAACAAAAACTCCTGCTTCTTTAAATGCAGTTTAGAAAACAAGATCAATACTGCCTAGATCTAGAAAGGGATCCATTTAAAATGCTATTGGTTAGATTACGAGTTGTGCGTTAAGGTAAAAAAGCAGCGTTAAGAGGTCCTAACGCTGCTTTTTTACGCCCGCTGCTATTACGAGTCTTGAAGGTTTAGGGTCACCGTACACTTCTTTGGCCTTACCGCAAAACGACTTACATAAACTTCGTAAAGTCTTTTTTCTATGGGACTTCCATAGCGCCGGCATTACAAGTCTGTCCTGGGAGGCCAAAAAGTGAGCGGTACACCCTCTACCTCCAAGATCCGTAACGCATTTAAAAGTCAGTAGTTAAGAGTTTTATGGTACAACGCCGTAACATAAAACTCATAACTAAACTGCTAAAAAGTACACTAACACCCATAAACTACCTATTAACCCCTAAATTAATTTTTTACCCCTAATCTGCCTCTCTCGACACCTCCGCCACCTACATTATATTTATTAACCCCTAATCTAAAATATTTTTTTTAACCCCTAATCTGCCTCTCCGGACACCACCGCCACCTACATTATATTTATCAACCCCTAATCTGCTGCCTCCATCATCGCCGACACATACATTATATTTATTAACTCCTAATCTGCCACCCCCAATGTCGCTGCAACCTACCTACACTTATTAACCCCAAAAGGAGCACAGTACAGAGGATAGAGTGCACGGAAGACCAAGGGCACTGCCACAGCCCTCCAATATTCAGCAAACACAAGACCTACTCCAGCACTCCAATAGATTTTAAAAGGCAATATTTATTGATAAAAGCAACGTTTCGGGGTCACATTAAATAGTTATTAACTATTTAATAACTACCTAGCTAAAATAAATACAAAAGTACCTGTAAAATAAAACCTAACCTAAGTTACAATAACACCTAACACTACACTATAATTAAATACATTAACTAAATTAACAACAATTAAAAAAAAAAAAAAAAAGCTAAAGTACAAAAAAAACAACACTAAATTACAGAAAATAATAAGCAAATTACAAGATATTTAAACAAATTACACCTAATCTAATAGCCCTATCAAAATAAAAAAGCCCCTCCAAAATAAAAAAAAAACCCTAGCCTAAACTAAACTATCAATATCCCTTAAAAGGGCCTTTTGTGGGGCATTGCCCCAAAGTAATCAGCTCTTTTACCTGTAAAAAAAAATACAAACAACCCCCAACAGTAAAACCCACCACCCACACAAACAACCCTCCAAATAAAATACTAACTAAAAAAACCTAAGCTCCCCATTGCCCTGAAAAGGGCATTTAGATGGGCATTGCCTTTAAAAGAGCAGTTAGCTCTTTTGCAGGCCCAAACCCTAACCTAAAAATAAAACCCACTCAATACCCGACCAGATTGGTCATTGTGGCTTGAAAAGTGGACGTAACTCTGCAATACTGGCATGCTATACATTTAGAGAAATTGCATCTAAAGTGCCCTTTAACACTTAGCCAACTGCTATTAGCCCTCTCCTTGTCTCTTAGTGCACTTGGTGCCACCAGATTACCTTTTGTGCATGCTCTTTTGGAAACAAAGTTACAACCCTTGGACACATACTCCTTTAAGCTGTCCTCTGCTAAAAGTATTGGTAAATGCTTATTGACTATATTAGTGATATCAGCATTTCATCTCTATTCATCCTACTAACCTCTAGGTGGGCTCTATTGATTACTTTGCGCGAATAGCCTCTCTCGGCCAGAAGACACTTCAAGACTTCACTCTCCTTTATGAAGTCTTCCTCCAAGGAGCAGTTCTGTTTGATTCTCATGAACTGCCCCTTGGCCACCCCAAACCCTGTGCGACGGGGATGATTGCTCCTTGCATGAAGCAAGGAGTTGGATGTTATGGGCTTACGATACAATGTAGTGGAAATTTTCCCACTTATTGTATCCCCCTTAAGTTCCACAACCAAATAGGGTATGGTATTGACTTCTATTTGGGAAGTGAATTCAAGGCCCACCTCATTTGAATTAAGATAAACGAAAAAATCCTGTATCTCTACAACCTCCCCCACCCAGACAAAAAGGAGATCATCTATAAACCTTTTATAGGATCTTATCCTATCTCTGAATGGGTTATTATCTCCAAAGACGTGGGACAGCTCCCACCAACCCATAAAAAGGTTGGCGTATGATGGGGCAAATTTGGCCCCCATCGCTTTCCTACGTCTCTGGAGAGTTTAGTTTAGGCTAGGGTTTTTTTTATTTTGGGGGGCTTTTTTATTTTGATAGGGCTATTAGATTAGGTGTAATTAGTTTAAATATCTTGTAATTTGTTTATTATTTTCTGTAATTTAGTGTTTGTTTTTTTTGTACTTTAGCTAATTTAATTTAATTTATTTAATTGTTGTTAATTTAGTTAATTCATTTAATTATAGTGTAGTGTTAGGTGTTATTGTAACTTAGGTTAGGTTTTATTTTACAGGTACTTTTGTATTTATTTTAGCTAGGTAGTTATTAAATAGTTAATAACTATTTAATAACTATTTCACCTAGTTAAAATAAATGCAAACTTGCCTGTAAAATAAAAATAAACCCTAAGATAGATACAATGCAACTATTACTTATATTGTAGCTATCTTAGGGTTTATTTTATAGGTAAGTATTTAGTTTTAAATAGGAATTATCTAGGTAATGATATTAATTTTTATTTAGATTTATTGTAATTATATTTAAGTTAGGGGGTGTTAGGGTTAGGGTTAGACTTAGGTTTAGGGGTTAATACACTTAGTATAGTGGTGGCGACGTTGGGGGCGGCAGATTAGGGGTTAATAATATTTAACTAATGTTTGCGAGGCGGGTGTGTCACAGTTTAGGGGTTAATATGTTTATTCTAGTGGCGGCAACGTTGGGGGCGACAGATTAGGGTTAATAAATGTAGGTCGGTTGCGGCAACATAGGGGGCGGCAGATTAGGGGTTAATAAATAAAATGTAGGTGTTGGCGATGTTGGGGGCAGCAGATTAGGGGTTCATAAGTATAATGCAGGTGTCGGCGGTGTCCGGAGCGGCAGATTAGGGGTTAATAAGTGTAGTCTCGGGGTTCATGTTAGGGTGTTAGGTGTAGACATAAATTTTATTTCCCCATAGGAATCAATGGGACTGCATTAGGAGCTTTACGCTGCTTTTTTGCAGGTGTTAGTTTTTTTTCAGCCAGCTCTCCCCCATTGATTCCTATGGGGAAATCGTGCACAAGCACATTTTACCAGCTCACCGCTAACGTAAGCAGCGCTGGTATTGAGGTGAGATGTGGAGCTAAATTTTGCTCTATGCTCACAATTTTGCGGCTAACGCCGGGTTTGTAAAATCCCGTAATACCAGCACTGTCTGCAAGTGAGCGGTGAGCATAAACTGCTCGTTAGCACCGCACAGCCTCTAACACAAAACTCATAATATAGGCGAGAGAGAGTCTCTTGAAAAGATAAATAGATATTGCAAGCAATTTTATCACTTATGCTTACCATCGCTAGCTCACATTCATTCCTCTGAGCCTCCTGGCTAATGGTAGCATTTGTAAATTGATGCAAAAGTACAAAACAAACGATCCTCCAAATTATATACACAAGACTCTGCTGTGTGCTTTCAGCTGATGCCTTTCAATATGGCTCACCAGTTCTTTAAACAAAAACTTTTCCTTTTCTGTTTCAGCTGATGCCTTTTAGTTGCAAACTTTCATTCACTGCGGCTTACCAGCTCTTTAAGAAAAGTGTGATCCTTAGCACCTATTGCCAGTCCCTGCTTGTTGCTTTTGCTGCTTTTAATACACAAAAACAGCGGTCAGGTAAACATCAAAAGATCATTTCAGAATGCAGCCTGCAGTCAACACATGTTTTGCCCATCATGCACTGCGGTAGTTTCTGGGCCTCATCAGGACTAATTGTTAGCTGCCAGGTTCACCTATTTATTACCTGTATTAACCCTTTATTCTTTTTAACCAATTAGTGTCTCAGTTAATACCATGGAATAACATTTTCTATATTCATTACACAAAAAACAGATTAAGAGTTTTGCGGTATGGGTGAAAAAGCAGCGTTAAGGCTCATAATGCTGCTTTTTCACTACTGTTGGTATTACGAGTCTTGCAGGTTTAGGGGCACCACACACTTTTTTTGGCCTTAATGAAACGTAATTACTGCAGCTTTCAAAAAGTCCTTTTTCAATAGGACTTCTATAGCGCCGGTATTACGAGTCTGCCTGGGAGGCCAAAAAGTGAGTGGTACAGCCTATACTCCCAAGATCCATACCGTAAACTGAAAGTCAGTAGTTATGGGTTTTGCGCTACAAAGCTGTAACATAAAAGCATATCTAAAGTGCTAAAAAGTACACTAACACCCATAAACTACCTATTAACCCCTAAACTGAGGCCCTCCCTCATTGCAAACACTAAAATAAAATTATTAAACCCTAATCTGCAGCTCCGGACATCGCCGCCACCAGAATAAATATATTAATCCCCTAAACTGCCGCACTCCCGCCTCGCAAACACTAGTTAAATATTATTAACCCCTAATATGCTGTCCCTAACATCGCCGCAACCTATATTACAGTTATTAACCCCTAATCTGCCAACCTCAACGTCTCCGCCACTATACTAAAGTTATTAACCCCTAAACCTAAGTCTAACCCTAACCTTAACACCCCCTAACTTAAATATAATTTAAATAAATCTGAATAACACTTACTATCAATACCTAAATAATTCCTATTTAAAACTAAATACTTACCTGTAAAAATAAATAGTTACATTGTATCTATCTTAGGTTTTAATTTTATTTTACAGCTAAGTATGTATTTATTTTAACTAGGTAGAATAGTTAGTAAATATTTTTTTAACTATTTACTAACTACCTAGCTAAAATAAATACAAAATTACCTGTGAAATAAAACCTAACCTGTCTTACACTAACACCTAACCTTACACTACAATTAAATCAATTACCTAAATTAAATACAATTTCCTAAATTACAAAAAAAAACAACACTAAATTACACTAAATAAAAAAAGAAATGATCAGATATTTAAACTAATTACACCTAATCTAATAGCCCTATCAAAATAAAAAATCCCCCCCAAAATAAAAAAAACCCTAGCCTTGCCCCAAAGAAATCAGCTCTTTTACCTGTAAAAAATCCTAATCTAAAAAACCTAAGCCCCCCATTGCCCTGAAAAGGGCATTTGGATGGGCATTGCCCTTAAAGGGGCATTTAGCTCTTTTTCAGCCCAAACCCCTAATCTAAAAATAAAACCCACCTAATAAACCCTTAAAAAATACTTACCGGGAGAAGTCTTCATCCAAGCGGGCAGAAGTCCTCAACGAAGCCGGGAGAAGTCTTCATCCAAGCTGGCAGAAGTGGTCCTTCAGACTGGCAGAAGTCTTCATCCAGACGGCATCTTCTATCTTCATCCATCTGGCGCGGAGCGACTCCATCTTCAAGACATCCGGCGCGGAGCATCCTCTTCTTACGACGGCGACTGAAGAATGAAGGTTCCTTTAAGGGACATCATCCAAGATGGCGTCCCTTCAATTCCGATTGGCTGATAGAATTCTATCAGCCAATCGGAATTAAAGGTGAAAAAATCCTATTGGCTGATACAATAAGTCAATAGGATTGAGCTCGCAGTCTATTGGCTGTTCGAATCAGCCAATAGAATGTGAGCACAATCCTATTGGCTGATTGGATCAGCCAATAGAATTGAAGCTCAATCCTATTGGCTGATTGCATCAGCCAATAGAATTTTTTCACCTTTAAGTCCGATTGGTTGATAGAATTCTATCAGCCAATTGGAATTCAAGGGACGCCATCTTGGATGACATCCTTTAAAGGAACCTTCATTCTTCAGTCGCCGTTGTAAGAAGATGATGCTCTGTGCCGGATGTCTTGAAGATGGAGCCGCTCCGCGCCGGATGGATGAAGATAGAAGATGCCATCTGGATGAAGACTTCTGCCCGTCTGGAGGACCACTTCTGCTGGCTTGGATGAAGACTTCTCCCGGCTTCGTTGAGGACTTCTGTCCGCTTGGATGAAGACTTCTCCTGGCTTCATTGAGGATGGATATCCTGTCTTCAAAACTGTAAGTGGATCTTCGGGGGTTAGTGTTAGTTTTTTTTTAAGGGTTTATTGGGTGGGTTTTAGTTTTAGATTAGGGGTTTGGGATGAAAAAGAGCTAAATGCCCTTTTAAAGGCAATGCCCATTCAAATGCCCTTTCCAGGGCAATGGGGATCTTAGGTTTTTTAGATTAGGATTTTATTTGGGGGTTTGGTTGTGTGGGTGGCGGTGTTTGTATTTTTTTTATAAGTAAAAGAGTTGATTTCTTTAGGGCAATGCCCTGCAAAAGGCCCTTTTAAGGGCTATTGGTAGTTTAGTTTAGTTTAGGCTAGGGTTTTTTTTATTTTGGGGGGGCTTTTTTAATTTTGATAGGGCTATTAGATTAGGTGTAATTAGTTTAAATATCTGATAATTTATTTTTTTATTTTGTCTAAATTAGTGAGTTTTTTTGTAATTTAGGTAATTGTATTTGATTTATGTAATTTATTTAATTGTAGTGTAAGGTTAGGTGTTAGTGTAAGACAGGTTAGGTTTTATGTTACAAGTAAATTTGTATTTATTTTAGCTAGATAGTTAGTAAATAGTTAACAACTATTTAGTTACTATTCTACCTAGTTAAAAAAAATACAAACTTGCCTGTAAAATAAAAATAAACCCTAAGCTAGATACAATGTAAATATTAGTTATATTGTAGCTAGCTTAGGGTTTATTTTACAGGTAAGTATTTAGTTTTAAATAGGAATTATTTAGGTAATGATAGTAAGTTTTATTTAGATTTATTTTAATTATATTTAAGTTAGTGTGTGTTAGGGTTAGACTTAGGGTTAGGTTTAGGGGTTAATAAATTTAGTATAGTCGCGGCGACATTGGGGGCGGCACATTAGGGGTTAATAAATGTAGGTAGGTGGCGGCGATGTTAGGGGCAGCAGATTAGGGGTTAATAATATTTAACTAGTGTTTGTGATGCAGGAGTGTGGCGGTTTAGGGGTTAATATGTTTATTATAGTGTCAGCGATGTCCGGAGCGGCAGATTAGGGGTTAATAAATATAATGTAGGTGTTGGCGATGTTGGGGCAGCAGATTAGGGGTTAATAAGTATAATGTAGATGTTGGCGATGTCGGGGGAGGCAGATTAGGGGTTAATAAGTATAATGTAGGTGTTGACGATGTCGGGGGCGGCAGATTAGGGGTTAATAAGTGTAAGATTAGGGGTGTTTAGACTAGGGGTTCATGTTAGGGTGTTAGGTGTAAACATAAATTTAGTTTCCCCATAGGAATCAATGGGGCTGCGTTACGGAGCTTTACGCTGCTTTTTTGCAGGTGTTATTTTTTTTTTTCAGCCGGCTCTCCCCATTGATGTCTATGGGGAAATCGTGCACGAACACGTAAAACCAGCTCACAGCAGCTTTCAGCAGCGCTGGTATTGGAGTGCGGAATGGAGCTCAATTTTGCTCTACGCTCACTTTTTGCCTGATAACGCCAGATTTTTTTAAACCTCTAATACCAGCGCTGTAGGGACGTGAGCGGTGACAATAACTTGAAAGTTAGCACTGCACCACTCATAACGCAAAACTCGTAATCTAGCCGTAATTGGGTAAAAACAGTTATAAATTTAAAATATACTGCTTGGTACCTGCTGTCTTGGCAAGTTCCCTGGCTATCTCCACATCTTTTTCTCATTTATTCTTATCTTTTAAGATCACATTGATGTTTAATCAACAGAAAAAACTATACTTTTTTGAAAGCTGACTCAGGATAAATATTTTCTTTGATTTCCTAAAGAGACATAAGCATCTATTTATCAAGCCGTCAACTTACCTGCATTCGACGGCACCAATATGCTTGCCTAAGATCGCCTAACATCGCTGCCGCGGACCTGAATACACTCTCCAAAATTATCAAAAAAGCTGTCAAAAGCTGCGCGGACTGTTGTTAACTAACATTTATCGATCTTGCTGCTCTTCGGCTTTTTTACAGATTTCTTGTTACCCTGTCACTAAACACCCAAACTATACTATACAGTTTACCCC
Source organism: Bombina bombina (assembly GCF_027579735.1). Lineage (NCBI taxonomy): Eukaryota > Metazoa > Chordata > Amphibia > Anura > Bombinatoridae > Bombina > Bombina bombina. The sequence continues at coordinate 619,854,518 of NC_069503.1, read as the reverse complement.
CTAAACCGCCGCTCCCGGAGCCCACCACAACTAAGGGCATTTGGATGGGCATTGCCCTTAAAAGGGCATTTAGCTCTTTTTCAGCCCAAACCCCTAATCTAAAAATAAAACCAACCCAATAAACCCTTAAAAAAGACTTACCGGGAGAAGTCTTCATCCAAGCGGACAGAAGTCACTATATTAAATTTATTAACCCCTAATCTGCCCCCCCTACACCGCCGCCACTATAATAAATGTATTAACCCCTAAACCTAAGTCTAACCCTAACACCCCCTAACTTAAATATAATTTAAATAAATCTAAATAAATATTCCTAGCATTAAATAAATTATTCCTATTTAAAACTAAATACTTATCTATAAAATAAACCCTAAGCTAGCTACAATATAGCTAATAGTTACATTGTAGCTATCTTAGGGTTTATTTTTATTTTACAGGCAACTTTGTATTTATTTTAACTAGGTACAATAGTTATTAAATAGTTATTAACTATTTAATAACTTCCTAGTTAAAATAAATACAAATTTACCTGTAAAATAAAACCTAAACTAATTTACAATTACACCTAACACTACACTATAATTAAATTAATTCCCTAAATTAACTACAATTAAATAAAATTATCTAAAGTACAAAAACTAAATTACAGAAAATAATAAAATAATTACAAGATTTTTAAACTAATTACACCTAATCTAATCCCCCTAATAAAATAAAAAAGCCCCCCAAAATAAAAAGCCCTATCCTACACTAAATTACAAATAGCCCTTAAAAGGGCCTTTTGCGGGGCATTGCCCCAAAGTAATCAGCTCTTTTACCTGTAAAAATAAATTACAACTCCCCCCCAACATTAAAACCCAAATCCCACCCAACAAACCCTACTCTAAAACCCACCCAATCCCCCCTTAAAAAAACACTAACCCCTTGAAGATCACCCTACCTTGAGATGTCTTCACCCAACTGGGCCGAAGTCCTCAACGAAGCCGGGTGAAGTGGTCCTCCAGACGGGCAGAAGTCTTCATCCAGACGGCATCTTCTATCTTCATCCATCCGGCGCGGAGTGGGTCCATCTTCAAGACATCCGACGCGGAGCATCCTCTTCATCCGGAGTCTTCTTCAACAATGACGGGTCCTTTAAGTGACATCATTCAAGATGGCGTCCCTTCAATTCCGAATGGCTGATAGAATTCTATCAGCCAATCGGAATTAAGGTAGGAAAAATCCTATTGGTTGATGCAATCAGCCAATAGGATTGAACTTCAATCCTATTGGCTGATCCATCAACCAATAGGATTTTTCCTAGCAACGTCGCAGCCACTATAATAAAGTTATTAACCCCTAAACCTAAGTCTAACCCTAACTCTAACACCTCCCTAATTTAAATATAATTTAAATACATCTAAATAAAATAACTACAATTAAATAAATTATTCCTATTTAAAACTAAATACCTATAAAATAAACCCTAAGCTAGCTACAATATAACTAATAGTTACATTGTAGCTAGCTTATGATTTATTTTTATTCTACAGGCAACTTTGTATTTATTTTAACTAGGTACAATAGTTATTAAATAGTTATTAACTATTTAATAACTACCTAGCTAAAATAAGTACAAAATTACCTGTAAAATAAATAATAACCTAAGTTACAATTACATCTAACACTACTCTATAAATAAATAAATTAACTAAATTAAATTAAACTAATTACAAATAAATTAAATAAACTAAATTACGAGAAACCCCCCCCACTAAATTACAGAAAATAAAAAAGAATTACAAGAATTTTAAACTAATTACACCTAATCTAATCCCCCTAATAAAATAAAAAAGCACCCCCAAAATACCCCCCAAAATAATAAAATTCCCTACCCTATACTAAATTACAGATAACCCTTAAAAGGGCCTTTTGGGGGGCATTGCCCCAAAGTAATCAGCTCTTTTACCTGTAAAAAAAAATACAATACCCCCTAACATTACAACCCACCACCCACATACCCCTACTCTAAAAACCCACCCAATCCCCCCTTAAAAAAACTAACAGCAGAAGTCTTCATCCGATCGGGGCAGAAGAGGTCCTCCAGATGGCAGAAGGCTTCATCCAGGCTGCATCTTCTATCTTCATCCTTCCGGCGCGGAGCGGGTCCATCTTCCATTCAGCCGACACAGAGCATCCTCTTCAATCAAAGTTCTAATGAAGAATGAAGGTTCCTTTAAATGATGTCATACAAGATGGCATCCCTTGAATTCCGATTGGCTGATAGGATTCTATCAGCCAATCGGAATTAAGGTAGGAAAAATCTGATTGGTTGATTTAATCTGATTGGCTGATTGGATCACCCAATAGAATTGACCTTGCATTCTATTGGCTGATCCAATCTTCAATCCGATTGGCTGATAGCATCAGCCAATCAGATTTTTCCTACAAGCCAATCGGAATTCGAGGGACGTCATCTTGGATGACGTCATTTAAAGGAACCTTCATTTTTTGTTAGGACTTCGATTGAAGAGGATGCTCCACGTCGGCTGGATAGAAGATGGCTCCGCTCTGCTCCGGAAGGATGAAGATAGAAGATGCCGTCTGGATGAAGCCTTCTGCTGTCTGGAGGACCTCTTCTGCCCTGATTGGATGAAGACTTCGGACCCTCTGGAGGACCACTTGTGCCCGGCTGGGTGAAGACGGCTCAAGGTAGGGTGATCTTCAGGGGGTTAGTGTTAGGTTTTTTTAAGGGGGGATTGGGTGGGTTTTAGAGTAGGGGTATGTGGGTGGTGGGTTGTAATGTTGGGGGGGGGTAATGTATTTTTTTTTACAGGTAAAAGAGCTGATTACTTTGGGGCAATGCCCCGCAAAAGGCCCTTTTAAGGGTTATTTGTAATTTAGTATAGGTTAGGGAATTTTATTATTTTGGGGGGCTTTTTTATTTTATTAGGGGGATTAGAGTAGGTGTAATTTAGTGTTTTTTTTTTCGTAATTTAGTTTATTTCATTTAATTGTAATTAGTTTAATTTAATTTAGTTAATTTATTTATTTATAGAGTAGTGTTAGGTGTAATTGTAACTTAGGTTAGGATTTATTTTACAGGTAATTTTGTATTTATTTTAGCTAGGTAGCAATTAAATAGTTAATAACTATTTAATAACTATTATACCTAGTTAAAATAAATACAAACTTGCCTGTAAAATAAAAATAAACCCTAAGATAGATACAATGTAACTATTAGTAAGTATTTCATTTTAAATAGGAATATTTTTTTTTTAATTTTAGTAAATTTCTTTCGTTTAATTTAAATTATATTTAAGTTAGGGGGGGTTAGACTTAGGGTTAGACTTAGGTTTAGGGGTTAATAAATTTATTATAGTAGCGGTGATGTTGAGGTCGGCAGATTAGGGGTTAATAAATGTAGATAGGTGTCGGCGATGTTAGGGATGGCAGATTAGGGGTTAATAAAATGTAACTTGTGTTTGCGAGGTGGGAGTGCGGCGGTTTAGGTGTTAATACATTTATTAAAGTGGCGGCGATGTCCGGTCGGCAGATTAGGGGTTAACATTTTTTATTATAGTGTTTGCGATGTGGGGGGGCCTCGGTTTAGGGGTTAATAGGTAGTTTATGGGTGTTATTGTACTTTGTAGCACTTTAGTTAAGAGCTTTATGTTCCAGCATTAGCCCATAAAACTCTTAACTACTGACTTTTAAATGCGGTAGAAGTCTTGACAGGAGAGGGTCTACCGCTCACTTCTTCCAAGACTCGTAATACCGGCGTTAGGCAAATCCCATTAAAAATATAGGATACACAATTGACGTAAGGGAATTTGCGGAAGCCTCGAGTCGCGGAAGAAAAGTGAGAAGTACACCTGTACCTGCCTGACTCGTAATACCAGTGGGCGTTAAAAAGCAGGGTTGGGACCTCTCAACGCTGCTTTTTAAGGCTAAAGCCAAACTCGTGATCTAGCCGAAAAGGTTTAAAAAGTTAAAATGTTGTTCAAAGTTTGATTGAAATAGCTTTTGATTTCAGTAAATATGCTCAGTTACAATTTTCAGTTCTTTACAACCTATAAGTGTTTTGAAACTTACTGTGTGTAATAATTTGGAACAGTGCATCATAAGTTTTTTACTTTGAAAAAACATTACTGTTACCATTAGGAGGTTTGTTCAATAAAATTTGAATTGCACTCTTAATAGTTGATAACATGAGAATTATGCTGACTGTTGTTTACATCAATTATTTAGGTAAATGAGAAAGATATCATTGGCATAATAATTTTGAACAGGGTGTATATATATATATATATATATATATATATATATATACTGTATGTACACACACACACATATTTACTTGTGTGTGTGTGTGTGTATAAATATATATATATACATATATATATATACTTTTCATGTCAAACACCTTGTCATATATCCTATACTTCTTAACCTTTATAAATTTGTTTTATTAATATGAATAATTTTTATCAGAAACTGTATATTTTAGTGTAACACTTTATTTGAATGTACTCATGTTGTGTTTGGTGCACATATATTTTACTTATTACATGCTAGAGGGCAGAATATGAAGCTCTGCTCTGAGGATGCGGACATCAATCCGACCGATCCTATACGATCGTGCTGATTGACACCCCCTAGCTAGCGGATAATTGGCTGTGAATCTGCAGGGGTTGGCATTGCACAAGCAGTTCATATTATTATATAATTGAGATAAAAAATATCTTTTAGCAAACTTAATGCAAGTTCATTTGCTCAGCCTTATTTATGCTCATTAAAGTACATCTGTTCATAACAGAAGAATACAAATCAGGTATCAAGCTGAGACAGTTTAACTGCTTAGGTAAGTAATGCTAAGTCTGCTATTAATGTTCTTAAAGGTTTTTATTTATATATTATTAGTCTAAATAAACTGAACATAATAAGTAATTATATTCTAGTGAAGTAGACAGGATATTTTAATAATAATGTATGACATATCAATTAGTGTAGGATACTAAGGATGATGAATGATATTATTATTTGTTTATCATGGTGCTGCTTTAGACTATTATTAAAAAGACAGATCCTGTAATGTTAAAATACTCTGTAAACATACCAAGTCCTACTTGACTATTATATTTGAGAGGTATATGAAATGAACACTTTTTATTGTTTTACTTTCCTCAGGCTTTAAAAAATGCAAGAATTCCAATTCCATGAGTTTGAAATTTTTCAAATGAAACTCTTAAGAGAGTTTTAATTGGAAGCAAAGTCAAATGCTTTTAAAATTAACAATTCAATTGAGCTTAGACAATTACAGTATTATCTCTGTTGGGTGCATTCTTCTTTGGAGACATATTGATTGCTGCACATTCACAAGGCTGTATTTTAATAAGTCTATAGCAAAAATCAATTTGTGGCATTTGATGCTTTATGAACACTTTGCAGGAATCATTTAAGCTCTTGAAAAAAAAGACCCAGGTTAGCATATTCAAAGGCCATTCTACACAGACCAAAGAGTGGTGCAGATAAGGTCAATGCTTTATTTAATAATTGTGTAGTGTACCATGTACTCTGGAATCATTTATTACAATTGGGATAGTGAAATGTAGAAATTAATATATTGGGCATGCTGTTCTTATTGTACAAGTAACATTAGAATGACTGTGACTATATAGGCATTTGCTTTGTATGGAACAATGATTTAAGGATTAAACAAGAAAATACCACTGAGATGACATTTTGATTTTTGTCCAGAATATTATATTCAAGATAAAAATAAAATTATATGTGAGTAGGTTGAGATGTGTGAATATATTTCCATTTGGCATTTTATAAAGGACCCAGTCCAATGACTTTGTAATAACAAGCTGTGGATGTAGAGTGAATACAATCTGCTCGCTTTTTTCTGTATTGAAATGTCACAAAAAAGAATGATCTACTTCCTGTTGTAGTAATCCATCAGGAGTAGACAGTAAAATGCTTAGTTAAATATAGAGAACTAACAGCTCCAAAAAAAGAGGATGCACTGTAATTCCATTTTATAAATCTCTTCACAGACCTCAAATAAAATATTGCACAAAATTCTGGAGACTATGGGGCCGATTTAAGTGCGAGCAAACATGATACAATGTAGCGTATTATGTTCACTGCACATCGATAAATGCTAAAAGCATTCGCTGTCGGCATTTATCATTGCACAAGCAGATTCTCAGCCAATTGGCCGCTAGCAGGGGGTGTCAATCAGCCCTATTATATAGCATCGGGCCGATTGATGTCCGCAGCCTCAGAGTAGGCGGACAAGTTATGGAGCTTCATAACTGCTGTTTCCGGTGAGCCTGAAGGCTCGCAAGAAAACAGGGGCATCAAGCTTGATAATTCTGCCCTCCTATCTTTAGATGTACATTGCTAAAAACAACAGAGAGCAGATGATATGGTGCATTGTTCATAAAGGAGTAAGTGAACTAAACGATTTCACATTTTTATTAACCAGAAAAATAGAGAGGAATAGGCAACAAACTGTGCAAAATTATTTGTAAGGACAATAATGCTCAAAGAATAAACCATTCTAAAGAATTAACTTTATATCTAAATATTTTCCATACAACTTGAGTAAACAAAAACAAAAAAGTTTGCTTCCATATCCATACCAGTCTCTCAAGTGCTTGCCAAGGGTGAGTGACCTTTATGCTTATCCAGACAATCTGAATTTTATAGGCTATTCTGTAAGCAACCATTAGCTAATCTGCATTGTGGGACAACCTTATTGTATTTATTGAGCTGCGAGTAGTAAGCAGAAAATAAACTTATAAACGTAAGTATAGATGTATGTACATATGTATTTATATTTACTGTACATATTTCACATTCAAATTTTCTTCACTTACAGGATAATGTACTTAAATACATATTTATTTATTTTTATATATATATATATATATATATATATATATCTATATATATATATCTATATATATATATATATATATATATATATATATATATTTATACATACCTATACCTGTATATCTATTCCTATAGCTATTTAGGTATAGATATGTATTTTACATGATCATTATCAGATATATATATGTATATATATATATATATATATATATATATATATATATATATATATAAAATATACATGTAATAATAAAAACTACATTATTTTATATGTGAAGAACATAGGAATGTAAAATATGTGTCACGCGCATAAAAATGTATAAACTATTTAAAATTGTTATACTTACTATAATATCTATATTTACAGTATGTATTATTATTGTAAATACATTTTATTCATTTTTTTAATATTTAATATTTCTATAACGCGCATTGAAGATTTCAACTCTTCATGTGCGCTAATCTGACCATGTTAGTCCTAAATTGCAAACCCTGATGAGTGTTGCGCATGTTTTACATTCCTATGTTCTTCACATAGAAAATAATGAACTTTTTATTATTAAATATATATTTCTATATATCTGATACTGTTCATGTAAAATACACATCTATAAATATATATCTATAGGAATAGATATACAGATATAGGTATATATATATATATATATATATATATATATATATATATATACACACAGTGGGGCAAAAAAGTATTTAGTCATCCACCAATTGTGCAAGTTCTCCCACTTAAGAAGATGAGAGAGGCCTGTGATTTTCATCATAGGTATTCCTCAACTATGAGAGACAAAATGTGGAAACAAATCCAGACAATCACATTGTCTGATTTGGAAAGAATTGATTTGCATATTATGGTGGAAAATAAGTATTTGGTCACCTACAAACAAGCAAGATTTCTGGCAGTATCTTCTTCTTTAAGAGGCTCCTCTGTCCTCCACTCATTACCTGTATTAATGGCACCTGTTTGAACTTGTTATCAGTATAAAAGACACATGTCCACAACCTCAAACAGTCACACTCCAAACTCCACTATGGTGAAGACCAAAGAGCTGTCGAAGGACACCAGAAACAAAATTGTAGACCTGCACAAGGCTGGGAAGACTGAATCTGCAATAGGCAAGCAGCTTGGTGTGAAGAAATCAACAGTGAGAGCAATAATTAGAAAATGGAAGACATACAAGACCACTGACAATCTCCCTTGATCTGGGGCTCCACGCAAGATCTCACCCCGTGGGGTCAAAATGATCACAAGAACGGTGAGCAAACATTCCAGAACCACATGGGGGGACCTAGTGAATGACCTGCAGAGAGCTGGGACCAACGTAACAAAGGCTACCATCAGTAACACACTATGCCGCCAGGGACTCAGATCCTGCAGTGCCAGACGTGTCCCCCTGCTTAAGCCAGTACATGTCCAGGCCCGTCTGAAGTATGCTAGAGAGCATTTGGATGATCCAGAAGCAGATTGGGAGTATGTCATATGGTCAGATGTAACCAAAGTAGAACTGTTTGGTAGAAACACAACTTGTCGTGTTTAGAGGAGAGAGAATGCTGAATTGCAACCAAAGAACACCATACCTACTTTGAAGCATAGGGGTGGCAACATCATGCTTTGAGGCTGTTTCTCTGCAAAGGGAACAGGACGACTGATCCGTGTACATGAAAGAATGAATGGGGCCATGTATCGTGATTTTTTGAGTGCAAACTTCCTTTCAGGGCATTGAAGATGAAACGTGGTTGGGTCTTTCAGCATGACAATGATCCCAAACACACCGCCCGGGCAACGAAGGTCCTGGAGTGGCCTAGCCAGTCTCCAGATCTCAACCCCATAGAAAACCTTTAGAGGGAGTTTAAAGTCTGTGTTGCCCAGCAACAGCCCCAAAACATCACTGCTCTAGAGGAGATCTGCATGCAGGAATGGGCCAACATACCAGCAACAGTGTGTGACAACCTTGTGTAGACTTACAGAAAACGTTTGACCTCTGTCATTGCCAACAAAGGATATATAACAAAGTATTGAGTTGAACTTTTGATACCGTATTGACCAAATACTTATTTTCCATCATAATTTGCAAATAAGTTCTTTCCAGATCAGACAATGTGATTGGATTTGTTTCCACATTTTGTCTCTCATAGTTGAGGTATCCCTATGATGAAAATTACAGGCCTCTCTCATCTTCTTAAGTTGGAGAACTTGCACAATTGGTGGCTGACTAAATACTTTTTTTGCCCCACTGTATTTCTTTATACTTTTCAGACATTTAATAAGTACATATATAAATGGTGCTTTAAATAATATCATATGTTTTATACACTCAAAAAGAAATATACAGATATGAAATATTAATCTATATGGGATAGAAATCCAATATAGATATAATTATATGAAAATGACATCTGATTGCTGACCTCAAGGTATGTATCTGATACTAAGATTATAACTGAGAAAGTAATTGAATCCATGAGGAAGGTATTATAATCATTTTAAATTGTTTCATAGAAAATATGATTTTAAATGCATTTTAATATATTATAAGTGGAATATTTTCACATTTGGTCTTAAAATGATCAGAGAAAATGACACTGTGCGGACCATATATGAAACTTATGATTTATTAATACAAGAGATTATAATATTTTGGCTAAACATTTTAAAGGTTAAATAATTAGACTGTTAGCAATATTTGATGCTGGGGCTGCATTAGTGGGTGTCTGCTGCCACCTAGAAATCAGAAGCGGTGTTGCAGCCAAGAGGCATTTGGCTGTTCAGGGAGGCGTTTCCCAAAATAACCTATGAGATGTTCAGATCCAGGGGCAAATCTGAGACAAGCTCCGCAAGGGTGAATCAGAGACAAGCTCCAAAGGGCCTATCATATTGTTTTACCGATGATTAGAATAATAAAGGGAGGGGATTATCACGTGATATAACCTCAATGCAATTGGATAGCAGAGGGTGGCTGGTTGACTATTTGCTGAACTTTTGACTGATAATTTTGCTGCTTTGGAACACAGTGACTATAAGCAAAACTGGGCTACCTTTTATTATCCATATTGCAATACCCTTATTCATATGAGGTGAAACAATAAGTTCTGTAAGCTGAAATATCGATTTGGTTATTTTTGGTGAAGTATACTCGATTGATATATATATATATATATATATATATATATATATATATATATATATATATATATATATATAATATTTAAATCAAAGGTATTTGGTAACTATAACTAGATTGCAGTTAGCAATTTAAAAGGTCACTTTTTATTTTAAACTCATAGTCACAGTCCTGTGTAGTTTTAAGGTAGTCTTTTGTATGCTAAGTAATGAATTGTTTGCTAGGTAAAGGCCCTTTGTGTTGCATATTTCTAAGGCAGGCTTATTATTATTAAGAGTAAATTCTCTCTGGGGTGCAACTATAGATATTTTAGAACTTGCCTTAATTGTAGCTAATAAGAATTTATTTCAGCTCAGATAAATTGGCATAGGAGTTGTTTGTTTTGCACAAATAATATATATAATTTCTGATGTTTTAAATTAGAGTTATATAGGATAAATTGTAGGCTAAGTAGTTTAATTGTGCTGATCTGAAAGTTAGTGGCCCATATTTTGGTATTTCATTGTGGTGATGTAATGCAATTCAATTGTGAATAAGGTTTATTCTAAAGGTACATTTGGTTTGCTTTGTAAAGGATATTATAACAACATGCGTGTATATCATTTGATTCATAATCTGGTTTTCTATAAATATAATTAAATGTGTTTATAAATTTAGCTAATATAAAGAATTTAGGAATTTACATTAATTTTAATTGTTTCGTATATGCATTTTATTGTGGGGGGGTTGTCTTAAAGAATAATTATTAAATATATTGTATTATAACCCGGCCATATACTGACAACATGATCATGTATATTTTACACATTGTAAAAAAGTTTCATTAGCCTCATTAGCAATAAAACAGGAGAAGCAATTTGTCCAAAATGTTCTTCCTCTGCTCCAGTTTTAACTCATTGCTTTATGGTTGTGTCTGTTGATTAATCAATTATGGGTGCTTTAAAAATAAATTTGTTTTAAACTTTATTTTTATTATCAATAGGCACATAAGCATCATAACCAACATATATTTCCACAATGAGTTACTACTCAACAAAAAAGATCAAAAGTATTCTCCATAAGGAGACCATAAAAGAAAAGTCTCAAATCGTGATCCTTAGTTGGTAAATAGTTTGTGAGTCTTCACCCCTCAGTGGGGGCATCACGTCTTCATATTGCCTATTGAAAAGTTTTTATTTTTACTTTTAATCAAACCTTTGGTATCTACAACATCCCGTAGTCATCTCTCAGCTTCGGGATGAACGATAAAAGTAGAAAGAAAACAAAAAGCATAAATCACATTAACATACATATCTAACCATTGCTGCAACTTGTAACCAAACCATTAAAACATACAGTGAGCTGATTACTAGGCATTCATACACATCTGACAATCATCGCACACATCTCTCCCCATCTCCTAGGTACCTGATTCATCCACCCAAATGTTCCATTCACCCCTAAGCTTCGCTTCCAGCATATATACAGTGCTCTTGAGGGGGTACAGGATTTGTTTCTGGGTCGGGAAATCTAGAAATTGTAAAAACAATCTCCATTTAAAAATAAAGCGTGCCACTGTAACATCAAAGAGAGTATCACATTGTTCAAGTAGCAGGTTCGTCTACATAATTTGTTTAAGAAATGTGATGGACGGCGCTTCTCTATGGAGCCATTTGTGGAAGACACATTTTCTAGCTATCAGTATGCTATTGATAAAAAATTTCTTATCCTGCCCTGTAACCGTCAATTGGTCCAAAAACAGAATCTGCCTAGGAGTGAGGGTGATAGGTCTAGATGTTATTCTGGAGAGCCAGAAAGACACTTGGCTCCAGTATCTGCGGATCTTGGGGCAATACCAGGTGTAATGTAAAAAATCTGGGTTTGGATAAGAGCATTTACCGCAAACATTGGAAAAATCTTTCCTCCATTTACTCAGTCTACTCGGGGTAAGGTAGTCCTGGTACAGAACGCGTATTTGAGACTCTCTAAGGTCAGTCACAAGGGTTGCGGACCAGGTGAGGCTTAGGCTATCGTAAAGCGGTTTAGTGGAAGATATATCGGGGAATTTCCTACTCCATATAGCTAAGAGGTTAGATTGTGCTGTAGGGATTTTAGTTTGTATTAAGGTACTGTAGATAGAAGATATGGCAAAGTTATGTGTCAGAAACTGTACAACTGTCCGAGCTAGGGGTGATCTATCCCAAAACGACTCACAATTCTGCAAGATGCCATTAATGTAATGTCGGATCTGAAAGTAAGCAAATCTGTTAGTGTATGGGATTAAATATTTTCTACATAAAACGTCAAAAGGTAACACTGTTTTAGTATTATCGTCTAGTAGTTTGCCTATGGTATCTATGCCCACAGATTTCCAGGTGGTGAAGACAGGGTACATTGAGCCAGGCAAAAATCTAGGGTTTCCCACAATGGGTAAGTTTTTGGTGTGTCTAGGGCCCAAGCCAAGGTCTTATTGATCGCTCTCCAACCCAAAAGTATGTCCCGAAACATCGGATGGTATTGGATAGCTGTTGGCAACTCAGGCAATGTGGCGTGCGTCAGGAAGAGGGGGGATATCTGTGCAAGTGAAGCCTCTTCCAAGTGAATACTGCAAAAATGCTGAGTATTCAGGTCCCAGTCTAATATAAACTTTGCCAAAGACGCCCAATTATAATAAAGGAGGTTAGGTAGGCCCAATCCGCCTTTCAAGTATGGAAGATATAGCTTGTGTGTGCCTATTCTAGGTTTACCCCCTTTCCATAAAAAGGTCCGAAAAATGCCTGGGACAAGTGAGATATCTTTCCGTCGTGATAAAAGGGGCAGCATCTGCATCGGGTAAAGGAGCTTGGGCAAAATCATCATTTTAACAACGTGTACTCTACCCGTTAAGGAGAGCGGTAAGTTCTGCCAAGCAATCAAGTTGGTTTTGACTTGTTGGATAATAGGGGTAATATTCTGTTGATACCACTGCTGTGGGTTAGCAGAAATGTGAATGCCCAAGTAGGTTAAATGGGTAACTACCGTTCGAAAGGGGTAAGACAACGCTGCACCTTTTGTTTTTCGATTTAACCATAAAATCTCTGATTTTGAGATGTTTATCTTGTAGCCCGAGAATTCACCGAATAAACTAATTGAGTCTAATATTAGTGGAACATAAGTTTGTGGGTCTGCAACAAAAAGCAGCATGTCATCCGCGTAGAGAGCAATTTGGAGTTTATGAGAGTTCAGATTGATACCGGGAAAAATTTCTCGTAGGTAGATCGCCAACGGCTCCAGGGCCAGATTGAATAGGAGCGGAGAAAGTGGGCAAACTTGTCGGGTTCCCCTCTGGAGGTACACTGGTGAGGAATAAAGGTTATTAATTAGTAAATAGGCTACCGGATTGGAGTAAATATTTCTAAGAAATGAAATGAAATTACCTGATATTCCAAAGCCTTCCATGGAGTAAAAAAGGTGGGCCCACTCCACCCTATCAAAGGCCTTCTCTGTGTCCAGGGACAGCAGGAACTCCTCCGGGAGAGACTGAGTCACACCGTTTCGCTTTGCCAACCAGTAATGGGTTATCGCATGGAGGACTCTCCAATTGTTAGCCACCGAAGATCAGTTAGAGGTGAACCCCATTTGATCCGAATGCAGTACATGAGGGAGGAGAAATTTCAGTCGATTGGTTAGTATTTTTGGCTAGTATTTTGGTCAGGAGTTTATAATCGACATTTAGAAGGGATATGGTTCTATAAGAGTCGGAAAGTGTCGGATCTCTACCTAATTTATGTATGACTGTGATGTTTGCAGCAGAAAAATTAGCAGAGGGGTGCCCTGTCCTGTAAAATAGTGGCCAAATAGCGTAGTTAGTGTTGGGGAGATCTGGTCAAATAAGAGCCTATAAAATTCAGTAGGGAGTCCATCAGGGCCAGGGGTTTTCCCCAGAGCCAATGATTTAATTGTTTGGAGTACCTCTTCCTGGAGGATTGGGGCATTTAAATTATCAATCTGATCTGCCGTTATTTTGGGAAAGGGTAATTTTAGCCCAAAACTTTCTCTGCGCGCATTCTTGAGCCGGTTGGGATCGATACTATTCAGTGTAATAGTTTGCACATTCTGATACTATGTCAGATGGATCATTTGTTAATTTGCCTTGGCTTTTAATGGTTGGGACCCATCTATTTGCTTGTTTGATTTTGACTAAAGAAGCTAAAAACCTCCCAGACCTGCTACCGTGTCTCAAAAAATAGCCCTGATTTTTATTTTCTTGGCGTATTGTGTTTTGCAACAAAAATGTGTTTCTCTCCCTCTTTGCAGCAAAGTAAGAAAGTCTATTGTTTGGGGTGGGGTGTTAGCATTAGCGGGTGTAAGTTGTCATCAGTTGTTCGGTGTAGTGTTCCTCTCTACTGTTATGAAGGCGTTTCTGTTTAGTAAGGTATGCAATTATATCACCTCTAAGGACTGCTTTGGCTGTCTCCCAAAAAACAGTAGGTGTGTTTATATGTGATCTGTTGTTAGTCACAAAGTTGTCCCATTGTCTTGTGAGGTACATGTTAAAGTCAGGAGATTTTATGAGATGATTTGGGAAATGAAAAACTCTCTTGTTCGTTGGTTGGGTAGACTGTAAAAGAGCCAGAAAGATAGGGGCATGGTCAGATATGGTGATATCAGTAATTTTGGCGTCTGTGATCAGTAGTTCCAGAGATTCAGAGGTGAGGAAGAGATCAATTCGGGACAGAGTATTATGTGATCTAGAGGCACATGTATAGTCCCTGCCTGTGGGGTTGCATCTTCACCATATGTCTTGTACACCCAATGTATTGTAAAAGGTGTCAAACACCCTAAGGGGAAACACCGTCATGTCTATTTTAGTAGTGGTGGGAGCAGGGCTAGTCGGATCTCTAAACCTATCCAAAGCTGGGTTAGGTGTCAGGTTGAAGTCCGCGGCAATAATAATTCTAGTGTCTAGAAATTTAGCTAGGGAGGTAGTGAGTGTGTGCCAAAATGTGGGTGCTCTTTGATTAGGGCCATAAACATTGCACAGAGTATACCAGTCACCTTGCCATTTTAATTTAATAATGATGATGAATCTCCCCTCGGGATCTATTATTAGTTCATCTTTCTGGTACTCCAGGCCTTTACGAATAAGTATAGCCACTCCTCTACTAGAGCTATTATAGGGGGCACTAAGGACTTCTGAAATCCATCTAGCTTTTAGTTTATCATGTTCTAGGGCATTAAGGTGAGTCTCTTGCAGAAACATGATATGGGCCTGGGGTTTTTTAAGATACGTCAGAATAGTTTTCCTTTTAATGGGAGAATTAATTCCCCCCACATTCCAGGAGATAATTTTTACTGCCATCTAAGATCTGCTAGAAGTGGAATCCGAGAATAAGATGAGCAACTTTTACATGCCATTTTAGAAAAAAATGCAGGGAGATGACTATATTGATATCTCTCACTAACGTCAGAGTCATAGCTTGGAGCCAAATGCAGCAATAAATACAATAACCAGTGAAATAACATCATAAAAACAGTGAACAGTGTATAAACAGTCCAGTCCATAGCACAATCTTCTTGTACCCTCATTTATTGCATTTTGGTCAAGAGTTTATGTCCTGACTTGCAGTTTAGACAGGATCAGTCACCCGGCAAATTCAGCCAGGAGAGTCACTCCTTGTTGGAGAGGAAGGAGCAGGTGGGTCAGTTTCCTGGTCCAGAAAATCCTGAGCTTCTCTGGGTGAGTAAAAAAACTTGAATCCTTTTGTAGTGCGTAGTTTTAGGCGAGCTGGGAACAACAAGATGGCTTGGCGTTTTTCTTTATGTAGTAAGCTGCACAGAGGGGCAAAATCTTTCCATTTCTTTGTGACTTCTGATGAATAATCTTGTAAAAATATAAAGCCTTTTATCATCATAAAGCAACATCTGGGTCTTCCTGTAGGTTCTGAGAAGATGGAGTTTTGATTGAAAGTTTAAATATTTTATCATCACTCCTCTGGGAGGGGTGGTTTTACCAGTCCCAGCTGGTCTGTCGCCTCCGATTCGGTGGGCTCTCTCTGCTTTCAGTGGCAAGTGCTCAGCCGGAACCTTCAGCAAGCTGGGGAGTGAGTGTTCGGCAAAGTAGAGCAGCTCTGAGGGGTGAACAGATTCTGGTAGCCCCACCAATCTAACATTGTTCCTACGGGAACGGTTTTCCAGGTCATCAACTTTTTGATAAAGATATATGTTCTGTTGAATCAATTCTTTAATCTGGTTTGCTGAAAAATTGTGATTGTCCTCCAGGTCAGAAATTTGCTGCTCCGCACCTGCCAGCCTAGAGTTAAATTGCTTCACCTCAGTTGTCAGAGTATCCATACCCTTCTGTAGATTATCCAGTTTAGACAAGAGTAAAGAATTGAGTTTCTGTTCTCCAGCTGCAAGTCCTGTGTCTGTATGAGGAGATGTCAACTTTACAGGCGAGGCAGCTGGAACAGGGTCAGGGGGTGGTTTGGCTTTTTTGTCTTGCTGGGCTTTACTTCTGTTAGACATTTTTAAAGTAGTTAAGTATTTGTCCATACAACCTCACAAATTACACACAGCACTAATAGACTGCTCAAATAAAAATCTAAAATAATTTGCAGGTAGCAGTTCAAAACCCAATTCCAGGGCAATTGTGTCCAAGTCCCTTCAGCAGTGGAACATAGGCAGATGAAATAAGTGAGTGGCTGTCTTCAAATTCAGGCCTACTGATTGTTTGATGGACACAGCAAGGAAGTGTAAGATACTCCTTATCTCCTCTCCTCCGACTCTTTGTGAAAAGGATTGGCCGACAAAGGGGGATCTCCTTAGGCTAGGCTAATAAATGATCTATAAAGTATTATAAAAGTGCTTCATTCGATTTGTAAATGAGCGTGTTACAGTGTTAGATTGCTCATTAAAGATCAGAGAGTATGTTATAAGGATCAGTTGGTGCTGGCACTTTGCTTTATAGCACTTTTTAGCAAGTGGCTAAGTGAGGCTTTATATATCACCAGGCTAGTTGTTAAGGTGATTTAGCAAAGTTACTGCTCCATATCATCTGTTAGAGGGTATTTCTTCCTCCTCCTGTACAGTTATGGCAAGACTGAAAGCCCCACCTGTATATATCCCTTGCGCTTATGAGGCTATGCACTTACTGTAGCTACGTAGCAAGCAGCGGCAAAATGGCAGCCTCCCGCCGGTTAGTCCCCAAGGGTGTTGCAGATTCTCATGAGCGGTGCCTCCTGTATCTCCCTTGGGTGGATGTTCGCGTTGATTTTACAGCAGAGTAGGTTTAAAGTTCTCTGTCCCTGTTGCAACCGCGACGCAGCCCAGCCGCCAAGAGTATCGGTATTTCCCGGTGGGGGAGTAGATGTCTCCGACTCCCTGCGTATAGGTGTCCGGACAGGGTAGTGTGGTCTCCTGTCAAGGTATTGTCGCTTATGGGGCTAAATTAAGAGCAGTTTTTTGGGGTTTTGGAGCCTTAAGATCGGAGCTCCTAGTCCCTGCGACTGCTCTCTATGCCCGCCTACCGGAAGTTAAAAAATTAATTTGTTAAATGTATTACCATTTACTCTGCCAGATTCCCTTAAATACAATGAAAATCATAAATGTGATTATTATTTTGGCCAGAAAATGTATTTTAAAGTGTTGGATATTGAAAAATAAGCCAACCATAAAAGTTATAAGGCAAGAGGCTGTCACAGAGAAATAAGATACAATTGTTGAGTCAAGAAATAGATTTGACATTTCTATTAAAAAATTTACATTATAATATGTGCTATAACTTATATATCAAAATGCAGCATTGTTATTATTTGATTAACAATTGTGTATGGAAATTTTCATATTTCCTTTTTTGTAGTTAACCTTGTATACATTTCATAATGTAAAAAAAATTATCACAATATGGATCACAATATGAATAATGTAAATATAAATTTATAGACACTTTTGATATAAAACAAACTAAAGTAGCCTTCAGGTCCTATTAAAATCTAAGGCCTAGATTACGAGTTTTGCGTTAGCCTTAAAAAGCAGCGTTGAGAGGTCCCAACGCTGCTTTTTTCCTAACGCTGGTATTATGAGTCTTGCAGGTACAGGTGTACCACTCACTTTTTTCCGTGACTCGAACATACCGCAAATCTACTTACGTCAATTGCGTATCCTATCTTTTCATGGGATTTGCCTAACGTTGGTATTACGAGTCTTGGAAAAAGTGAGCGGTACAGCCTCTCCTGTCAAGACTCCTACCGCATTTAAAAGTGCTAAAAGTACACTAACACCCATAAACTACCTATTAACCCCTAAACTGAGCCCCCCCCCACATCGCAAACACTTAAATAAAAATTTTAACCCCTAATCTGCCAACCGGACATCGCCGGCACTTTAATAAATATATTAACCCCTAAACCGCCGCACTCCCACCTCGCAAACGTTAGTTAAATTTTATTAACCCCTAATCTGCCGTCCCTAACATCGCCGACACCTACCTACATTTATTAACCCCTAATCTGCCGCCCACAACAACGTCGCTGCAACTATATTAAATGTATTAACCCCTAAACCCAAACCCTAACACCCCCCTAACTTAAATATAATTTAAAATAATCTAAATAAAATAACTTTAATTAACTAAATTATTCCTATTTAAAACTAAATAATTACCTATAAAATAAACACTAAGATAGCTACAATATAACTAATAGTTACATTGTATCTAGCTTAGGGTTTATTTTTCTTTTACAGGCAACTTTGTATTTATTTTAACTAGGTACAATAGTTATTAAATAGTTATTAACTATTTAATAGCAACCTAGCTAAAATAAAGACAAATTTACCTGTAAAATAAAAATAAACCTAAGTTACAATTACACCTAACACTACACTATAATTAAATTAATTCCCTAAATTAAATACAATTATCTAAATTACGAGAAACCCCCCCCCCCACTAAATTACAGAAAATAATAAAATAATTACAATTTTTTTAAAACTAATTACACCTAATCTAATCCCCGTAATAAAATAAAAATCCCCCCAAAATAATAAAAAACCCTACCCTATACTAAATTACAAATAGCCCTTAAAAGGGCTTTTTTTGGGGCATTGCCCCAAAGTAATCAGCTCTTTTACTTGTAAAAAAAAATACAATACCCCCCAACTTTAAAAGCCACCACCCACACACCCAACCCTACTCTAAAACCCACCCAATCCCCCCTTAATAAAACCTAACACTAACCCCTTGAAGATCACCCTACCTTGAGACGTCTTCACCCAGCTGGGCAGAAGTGGTCCTCCAGACGGGCAGAAGTCTTCATCTTATCCGGGCAGAAGGGGTCCTCCAGACGGCCAGAAGTCTTCATCCAGACGGCATCTTCTATCTTCATCCATCCGGAGCGGAGCGGGTCCATCTTCAAGACATCCGACGTGGAGCATCCTCTTCTTTCCGACGACTAACACTAAATGACGGTACCTTTAAGTGACGTCATCCAAGATGGCGTCCCTTCATTTCCGATTGGCTGATAGAATTCTATCAGCCAATCGGAATTAAGGTAGAAAATTGCATCAGCCAATAGGATTTTTTCTACCTTAATTCCGATTGGCTGATAGAATTCTATCAGCCAATCGGAATTGAAGGAATGCCATCTTGGGTGATGTCACTTAAAGGTACCGTCATTTAGTGTTAGTCGTCGGAAGGAAGAGGATGCTCCGTGTTGGATGTCTTGAAGATGGACCCGCTCCGCTCCGGATGGATGAAGATAGAAGATGCCGTCTGGATGAAGACTTCTGGCCATCTGGAGGACCTCTTCTGCCCGGATAGGATGAAGACTTCTGGCCATCTGGAGGACCACTTCTGCCCGGTTGGGTGAAGACGTCTCAAGGTAGGGTGATCTTCAAGGGGTTAGTGTTAGGTTTTATTAAGGGGGTATTGGGTGGATTTTAGAGTAGGGTTGGGTGTGTGGGTGGTGGGTTTTAATGTTGGGGGGTATTGTATTTTTTTTTTACAGGTAAAAGAGCTGATTACTTTAGGGCAATACCCCGCAAAAGGCCCTTTTAAGGGCTATTTGTAAGTTAGTATAGGGTAGGGTTTTTTATTATTTTGGGGGCTTTTTTATTTTATTAGGGGGGTTAGATTAGGTGTAATTAGTTTAAAAAAATGTAATTATTTTATTATTTTCTGTAATTTAGTGTTTGTTTGTTTTTTGTAATTTAGATAATTGTATTTAATTGTATTTAATTGTTGTTAGTTTAGGTAATTAATTTAATTATAGTGTAGTGTTAGGTGTAATTGTAACTTAGGTTTATATTTATTTTACAGGTAAATTTGTCTTTATTTTAGCTAGGTAGCTATTAAATAGTTAATAACTATTTAATAACTATTGTACCTAGTTAAAATAAATACAAAGTTGCCTGTAAAATAAAAATAAACCCTAAAATAGCTACAATGTAACTAGTGGTTAGTTGGTTTATTGTATAGGTAAGTATTTAGTTTTAAATAGGAACAATTTAGGTAATTAAAGTTATTTTATTTAGATTATTTTAAATTATATTTAAATTAGGGGGGTGTTAGGGTTAGACTTAGGTTTAGGGGTTAATATATTTATTATAGTTGCGGCGACATTGGGGGCGGCAGATTAGGGGTTAATAAGTGTAGTTAGGTGGCGGCGATGTTAGGGACGGCAGATTAGGGGTTAATAAAATGTAACTAGTGTTTGCGATGCGAGGGGTACAGTGGTTTAGGGGTTAATAACTTTATTTTCGTGGCGGCGACGTTGTGGGCAGCAGATTAGGGGTCAAAAATTATAATGCAGGTGTCGGCGATGTCAGGCGGCAGATTAGGGGTTAATAATATAATGTAGGTGTCGGCGATTTTGGGGACGGCAGATTAGGGCTTAATAAGTATAATGTAGGTGGCGGCGATGTTGGGGGCGGTAGATTAGGGGTTAATAAGTATAATATTTGGGGTGTTTAGACTCGGGGTTCATGTTAGGGTGTTAGGTGTAGACATACATTTTATTTCCCCATAGGAATCAATGGGGCTGCGTTAACAGCTGAACGCTGCTTTTTTGCAGGTGTTAGGTTTTTTTTTCAGCCGGCTCTGCCCCATTGAGTCCTATGGGGAAATCGTGCACAAGCACATTTAGCCAGCTCACCGCTTCCGTAAGCAGCGCTGGTATTGAGGTGAGATGTGAAGCAAAATTTTGCTCTTCTCTCACTTTTCTCCAGCTAACGCCGGGTTTAAAAAAAAACGTATTACCAGCGTTACTGTAGGTGAGCGGTGAGGGAAAACTGCTCGTTAGCCATGCACAGCTTTACCGACAAAACTCGTAATCTAGGTGTAAGTTTCTGGGTTTTTTTTGCTTTTATGTTTAAGGATTGTGGGATCCATTTATGATGCTGCATAAGCAGCTTTGGGGCTGTTTCGGATCAGGCTCACTTATGTGAGCCTGCAACTGAAAGTTATGAAGCACCGGTTGAACAACTGTTGCTTTTTAACCTAAGACAATAAAACTTGTTAATCTGGAATGACTGACAAGCCCTGCTTTCATGTAATTGTTTGCTCAAGAGCAGGGGGCGAGGTTACTTGTTTGATTACTCGTGCAATCTTAAATTCTGTCAGCAGATGCTGCTCTAGAGGCTCCGAAGGCGCACATACAAGTTCTCTCTATAAGAATTTTGTCCGCTCACATAATTATAAATCTTACCCATTATTTAAATGTTATTTTGTTTGCAATATTGCACATAAAAACACTTTCCTTAAACCACATTGCCAATATCATTTTGTGATCTTGTAAAGTATCAAGATGAATGTATAAACTGACTTTATTTTATTTGTAAGAGTACCAGCATATGCCAGTAAGATAAGCATTACTTACTTTCCGCTGGGAATATATATTATTTAATTTCAAGTCTTGCTCTGTGCAGCTTCATATTGAGTTTTTAGCATGGACAATATGTCTAAATATAAAGCACAAAATATCATGTCATCATCATATCATGTCATCATCATATCATGTCATCATCATATCATGTCATCATCATATCATGTCATCATCATATCATGTCATCATGTCCATAGCAACATTAATTAAGAGATGTTATGGCCTTTACATTTAACAATGTCAAATACTAACAGGAAAATGTTTAAAAGAATTGCAAGGGATAGCATTGCAGGTTTAGATAGTAGTATTGTAACATAATATGTTCACATCTCTTAAGTGAACATTTATAAATAAGGCAAAAGAATTACACAAGCATTGAACACGGATTGGACAAGGGATAAGGCAAGTTCTGTTGTAACACTGTGTGTTATACACTGTTTGCTTACAGCTAGATTACAAGTTGTGCGTTCGTGTTTTAATTCTGAAAAAAATGGTAATTTCAGTTTTAAAACAGCACTACAGCCAAGTCTTGTCCTTAAAGCTGTACCAAAAACCTTTTAGCCAGTACCGCAACATCATTCCCACACATGTAAAAATTACATTTTTTTCATGGGACTTTCATAGCACTGTCATTACAAGTTTTGCGGTGAGGCTAAAAAACCCTGCGTTCCAGCCTATACCGACAAGATCCGTTCCACAAACTAAAAGCAGTAGTTATGAGTTTTATGCTACAAAACTGTTACATAAAACTCATAGCTAAACTGCTACAAAGTACACTAACACCCATAAACTACCTATTAACTCCTAAACCGAGGCCCTCCTGCATCACAAATACTATATTAAAGTTATTAATCCCTAATCTGCCGCTCACTACATCGTCACCACTATAATAAAGTTATTAACCCCTAAACAGCCCCCCTCCCGCATCGCAAGCACTATTTAAATATTATTAACCCCTAATTTGCCGTCCGCCCACATCGGCCCCACTATACTTGAGTTATTAAGCTCTACAACACCGCCACTATAATAAACCTATTAACCCCTAAACCACAAGCCCCACAACAAAATATACTAAAGTAAACTATTAACCCCTAAACCAAGAGCCCCCCACATCGCAATTAACTAAATTAAACTAGTAACACCTAAACCTAATGCCCCCTAACTTTATATTAAAATTACAATTTCCCTAACATAAATTAAATTAAAATTTACCTGTCAAATTAAAAGAACTAAGTTTAAACTAACAATTAAACTAATACAATTATTAAACTAAAATTAAACTAACTACCAATTAAAAATCCTAACACTACTCTAAAAACAAAGTTTAAAAATCCTAACAAAGTATCTAATTACAAAAAATAAAAAAGACTAAATTACAAAAAATAACAAACACTAAATTACGAAAAATAACAAACAAAATTATTTAAAATAAAAAAAGAATTACACCTAATCTAATAGCCCTATAAAAATAAAAAAGCCCACCCAAAGTAAAAAAAAACCTAGCCTACAATAAACTACCAATAGTCCTTAAAAGGGCCTTTTGTGGGGTATTGCCCAAAAGATATCAGCTCTTTTCCCCCCCAAAAAAGACCCCCAACAGTAAAACCCACCACCCCAACCAACCCCTCAAAATAAAAATTCTAATTCTAAAAAAACCTAAGATACCCCTTGCCCTGAAAAGGGCATTTGCATGGGCATTTATCTCTTTTACTGCCCAAACCCTAATCTAAAAAAAAACAACCCAAAAAACCCTTAAAAAACCTAACACTAACCCCCAACGATCCACTTACAGTTTTTGAAGTCCCGCTTGAACGATCTTCATGCAGGCGGCAAAAAGTCTTTATCCAGGTGGCCTCTTCTATCTTCATCCAGGCGGCAAAGTCTTCATCCAGGCGGCCTCTTCTATCTTCATCCAGACAGCATCTTCTATCTTGATCCCAGCTGTTTCAAATTTTTCAGCCAATAGGAATGCAAGGGACGCCATCTTGCATTGAAGATTCAGTGTACGGTGGCGATTGTAGGAAGAGGATGCTCCGCGCCGGATGCCTTCAGGATGAATCCGCTCCGCGCCGCCATGATCAAGATAGAAGATGCCGCCTGGATAAAGATAGAAGAGGCTGTCTGGATAAAGACTTCTCGTCGCCTGGATGAGGACTTCACCACTTGAATGAAGATAGAAGAGGCTGCCTGGATGAATGCTTCTCGACGTTTTTTTCATTTTGGGGTGGGTTTTTATTTTTAGAATAGGGCTTGGGCAGCAAAATAGCTAAATTACCTTTTAAGGGCAATGCCCATACAAATGCCCTTTTCAGGGCAATGGGTAGATTAGGTTTTATTTTATTTTTATTTTGTGGTTTTGGGGGGGGGGGGTTGTATACTGTTAGTACTGTTAGGGGGTGTTTGTTTTGTAGCAAAAGAGCTGTTAACTTTAGGGCAATGCCCTACAAAAGGCCCTTTTAAGAGCCCTTGGTAGTTTATTATTGATTAGGGTTTTTTTTATTTTGGGGTATTTTTTTTTTTTAAAGTGTATAAGAAAAGGAATCATTTTTTATTGTTTTAGATAATTTCATTTGTTATTTTTTGTAAAGGTAGGATTTTTTTATTTTTTTTATTTTACTGTTTTTTATTTTTTGTAATGTTAGGTTTCAATGTAAGGCAGATTAGGTTTTATTTCACAGGTAAGTTTGTTTATATTTTAAATAGGTGGTTAGTAAATAGTTAATAACTATTTACTAACTAGTCTACCTAGTTAAAATAAATATAAACTTACCTGTGAAATAAAAATTAAACCTAAGTTATCTACAATATAACTATTAGTTATATTGTAGCTAGCTTAGGTTTTATTTTACAGGTATGTATTTAGTTTTAAATACGTAATATTTAGTTAATAATTGTAACTTTAGTTTAGCTCTATTTTAATTATGATAAAGTTAGGGGGTGTTAGGTTTAGGGTTACGGTTAGGGTTACATTAGGGTTAGGGGTTAATATAGTTTAATTTAAGTTGTTGCAATGTGGGGGGCTGGTGGTTTAGGGGTTGATAGGTTTATTTAGTGGTAGTGATGTGGGAGGCCAGAGGTTTAGGGGTTAATACCTTTATTTGTGGCAGCGATATTCGGGAGCGGCGGAATAGTGGTTAATAACTTTAATATAGTGTGGGCGATGTTGGGGTGCGGCGGAATAGAGGTTAATAACGTTAGTATAGTGGTGGCGATATCGGGAGCGGCAGATTAGGTGTTAATTGCTTTATTTAGGTGGTGGCGATATCGGGAGCGGCAGGTTAGGGGTTAATAACATTAAGTAGGTGTCGGCGATGTCAGCATATATCGCACCATATCACACCCACAAGCCAGCTGTTTGAAAACTTGTAATGGCTGCACTATAGGGGGTTAAATAACACAACTTTTGTTACATTTGTTAATTTCCCTATAGCGCGCATAACTCGTAATCTATCTGATAGTTTGTAATAATGCTCAATATCTTCACATTCCTTTTTGCTACCTTTTGTCTCTATAACAAACTACTTTATTCTATTACTCCTTCCCCCTCACCACCTGCACTGTTCATTAGCCCATCTCTCTTAACCTCACCTTACTTTTGTATTCATGAACTTCACACATTACTAAAGACTCTCTCTTGCACTTGTCTCATTACTGCAAATCTGCATCTTATCTCATGTCACTCTCCCTCTTGCTCATACTAGCTGCTGGTGACATCTCCCCTAATCCTGGTCCCCCACAACTTCCTAGCCTTGCACATCTATGTGTGCCTTTTAATAGACTTCAAAAACAAAACTCTGGTAACCGTATTCTCATTCCTCTTGCATCTTAAGTCACCAACCCCTTCACTTGTGCACTCTGGAACTCTCGCTCTGTTTGCAACAAGCTCACTTCTATCCATGACCTCTTTATCTCTCACTCTCTCAACCTTCTGGCTCTGACAGAAACCTGGCTCTTTGCTTCAGACACAGCATTCACTGCTGCACTGTCACATGGGGGTCTCCAATTCAGTCACACTCCTAGGTCTGGCAATAGACAACGAGGTGGAGTTGGTATTTTACTTTCCTCTCGTTGCGCCTTTCAACAAATACAACTCTTCCCTTCCCTCACATTTTCTTCATTTGAAGCACTCATGATCATGATTCATTTATTTTCTCCCCTCTCTATGTGTGTTGCAGTCATATACCTCCCCCCTGGCTCCTCAACTCAATTTTTAGATCACTTTGCTGCCTGGCTTCCTTATTTCCTTTCCTCGGACACCCCTACCCTCATTCTTGGCGACTTCAACATCCCTCTTGACAATCCCACTGCCTCCTCTGCAAAACAACTTCTGCAACTTACTTCCTCTTTAGGCCTGTCACAATGGACCGACTCTCCCACTCACAAAGATGGTCACTCTCTCAATCTGATTTTCAGCTATCGGCGCACTCAAATTTCACAAACTCCCCTTTTCCTCTTTCTGACCATCATCTCCTCACTTGCAACAGAACTTCCCTCCCTACAACTGCCCCTCCCTCTACCTCTCAAACCAAACTTCACAGAAGCACTAGGTTATTAGATCAGCAACAGCTTGTAGTTGCTAGCTCTCTCAAACCTCTCCTCTCTTCCATCCCCTCCTTTTCCTGCCCTGACCAATCTATCTGCCACTATAAATCCACCCTTACATCGGTCATCGACTATCTGGCCCCACCTACCATAGCTCAAAAACCACACTCTCATTCTCAGCCTTGGCATTCTCCTCTGACACGGTACCTACACAGATGTTCCCGTACTGCTGATAGACACTGGAGTAAATCTCAGAGTTCAGCTGACTTTCTTCACCACAAGTTCATCTTCAACTATTCTGCCCTTAATCTTTATAAGCAGCAATACTTCTCTAATCTCATCTCTACTCTTTCCTCTAACCCAAACATCTGTTTTCCACGTTCAATACTCTTCTCCGCCCACCCCCACCTCCTAATACAACTTCTGTCTCAGCTCAAGATTTTGAAAGCCACTTCAATATCAAAATTGACTCTGTCAAAAATGAAATCAGCTCTCAACATACTACCAATCTCCCACCCCCTCAAAAGCTCACAATCATCTAAAACCCAAATAGCCATAAATTTAGCTCTTTTGCCCCATTACAGAGGAAGAAGTTTCTGCCCTTATACCAGTGGCGTATTTAGGTTTTGTGCTGCCCTAGGCACTCAAAACTCGTTGCGCCTTTCAACAAATACAACTCTTCCCTTCCCTCACATTTTCTTCATTTGAAGCACTCATGATCATGATTCATTTATTTTCTCCCCTCTCTATGTGTGTTGCAGTCATATACCTCCCCCCTGGCTCCTCAACTCAATTTTTAGATCACTTTGCTGCCTGGCTTCCTTATTTCCTTTCCTCGGACACCCCTACCCTCATTCTTGGCGACTTCAACATCCCTCTTGACAATCCCACTGCCTCCTCTGCAAAACAACTTCTGCAACTTACTTCCTCTTTAGGCCTGTCACAATGGACTGACTCTCCCACTCACAAAGATGGTCACTCTCTCAATCTGATTTTCAGCTATCGGCGCACTCAAATTTCACAAACTCCCCTTTTCCTCTTTCTGACCATCATCTCCTCACTTGCAACAGAACTTCCCTCCCTACAACTGCCCCTCCCTCTACCTCTCAAACCAAACTTCACAGAAGCACTAGGTTATTAGATCAGCAACAGCTTGTAGTTGCTAGCTCTCTCAAACCTCTCCTCTCTTCCATCCCCTCCTTTTCCTGCCCTGACCAATCTATCTGCCACTATAAATCCACCCTTACATCGGTCATCGACTATCTGGCCCCACCTACCATAGCTCAAAAACCACACTCTCATTCTCAGCCCTGGCATTCTCCTCTGACACGGTACCTACACAGATGTTCCCGTACTGCTGATAGACACTGGAGTAAATCTCAGAGTTCAGCTGACTTTCTTCACCACAAGTTCATCTTCAACTATTCTGCCCTTAATCTTTATAAGCAGCAATACTTCTCTAATCTCATCTCTACTCTTTCCTCTAACCCAAACATCTGTTTTCCACGTTCAATACTCTTCTCCGCCCACCCCCACCTCCTAATACAACTTCTGTCTCAGCTCAAGATTTTGAAAGCCACTTCAATATCAAAATTGACTCTGTCAAAAATGAAATCAGCTCTCAACATACTACCAATCTCCCACCCCCTCAAAAGCTCACAATCATCTAAAACCCAAATAGCCATAAATTTAGCTCTTTTGCCCCATTACAGAGGAAGAAGTTTCTGCCCTTATACCAGTGGCGTATTTAGGTTTTGTGCTGCCCTAGGCACTCAAAACTCTGCTGCCCCCTCCCAAAAGGTTTTAGGCCTTTTCCCCTTAATATGTTTTTGGGTCAGTGTGTAAAATGTTTTTTGTTTGTTTTTTTTCATAACAATTCAAATGAAAATGGGCTAGGAAAAAACTTGCATACAGGTGAGTTGAATTGCATGCATCTCATACCATTTTATCCCTGAGAGAAGGGAGAGAAAAGAAGGGCAGGGGAGAAAAGGTAGGGAAAGGAAAGAAGGAATGGAGGGAAAGAGAGAGAAAGAGAGAGAGAGAGAGAGAGAGAGAGAGAGAGAGAGAGAGAGAGAGAGAGAGAGAAGAGAAAAGTGGGGAGGGAGATGAGAAAAGGGGGAGGGAAAGAAAGGAGTGAAAGAAGGGAGCAAGTTAAGAGAAATAAGGCAGGGAGGAAAAGAAGGAAAGGAGGGAAAGAAATAAGAGAGGGAGTTGAAGGAGTGAGTTGAGGGATGAAGGGAGTTGAGGGGGGGAAGGGAGGGAAAGAAGGGAGAGGGAAAGAAGAATACACTTTGAAACAATCACCGCCCTTCACATGCAACAACATACAGAAATTGCCATCATTCAAGTAATGAAACTTTTTTATTATCCGTTTACTATTTACTCCGTGGGTTCATGAATGCAGAGAAAGCTAGCTATTAGTAACTAACATACATTAGTGATGAGAGTTTATGATTAGACATCACAAGCTGATCCAAGCAGTGCACAGACACATCTAGTCTGTTAGTTACTAAGACCTGCAATAAGCACTGTGCTCGCAGATCCACCACAACTGACAAGGGGAGGCAGCATATTAGTACAAGGTCTTCTCCTCCAGCCTCACCTTATAAGCATCTCCCCAGGCAACGGTTTAAAGGAGCACTGCCTGTGAAGAACAACCTTAATCAGCGCACGTGCCTTGTCTTCTCTGTAAAAGCCTGCACTTTATTGATCACTGTACTGTGTGCCGGCTTTTAAAGAGAGGATAGGGCAGATGTGCTGCCCCTCCCAAACTGCTGTCCTAGGCACAGGCCTTGTTGGCCTAGGCCATAATACGCCCCTGTATAGGATATATAATGGGATATAGCTATTCCAAGATAAGGAATGTAATTCTTAATCGGGAAGTTACTGTTTTGAGTTAGATAAGGGACTTCATCCGAGGTAAGGTTGACAGGTAAAAGAATCGATTTGTCCGTGTTAATGGAGAAGTTGGAGACAGATTTGTATCTTTTGAGTTCTTTACGTAAAGGGGGGATAGATGAAGATGGGGATCTAATAGTAAAAATGATGTAATCTGCAAATAGTAAGCATTTCTGGTTGATTGTGCTGAACTTGATAGTGGGGTTGGACCTAATGTAGGTTGCTAATGTCTCATTATGGTGAATAATAGGGGTGGAGGGGGCATCCCTGATGAGTGCCATTCCTTATAGGGAAGCTACTTGAGGATGTATCATTTGCGCACACAGTTGCTGAGGGGTTAGTGTAAAGGGCTCTAATTCTATTCACGTGAGTCAAAAGGAAAGCTAAATTTTGACAGGGGGGACCACATGAACTCCAGTCTACCCTGTCAAAAGCCTTCTCTGCGTCTGTAAATAGTAGTATTAGCGGGTGTTTTTGTTATTTGCTGTGAAAAGGGTTTGTAGGACATGGATGGAATTATCTTATGCTTCTCTACCCGGGATGAAGCCGACCTAGTCTGCGTGTATCAGTAAAGGTAGTATTCTGTTCAGGTGGGTGGCTAATATTTTGGCATAGATTTTCACGTCAATATTTAGTAGCGAGATTGGGCGGTAGTTTTGGACTTAGTCTGTGGGCTAATGTTCCTGTGTCCACTGTAAGCAACAATGTCAAGAAGTTTACAGCCCATGACACTGTAGCTAATCTCCCTGGATGTGGAAAAAAGAGAAAAATTGATCAAAGATTGCACAAAGCATTGTTCGAATGGTGGATTAAGAACCTTGATCGACTTCCAGGCAAATTTAAGCTGACCTTTAGGCACAGGGTACAAATGTGTCAGTTTGCACTATACATTGCCATCTGAATGAAAAGGGAAGCTATGGTAGGAGACCCAGGAGGACCCCCACTGCTGACACAGAAACATAAAAATCCAGATTAGAGATTAGATTCTCCCTTTTGGGAGAATGTGCTGTGGACAAACAAAACAAAATTACAGCTTTTTGGTAAAGACCATCATTCTACTGTTTTCAGAAAAATAAATTAGGCTTTTAAAGAAAAGAATACAGTCAAAAATGGTGGAGGTTCACTGATGTTTTGGGGTTGCTTTATTGCTTCAGGCACTGGATGTCTTGACTGTATGCATCCCATTATGAAATCTTAAGACTACCAAAGAATTCTGTGGTGCAATGTAGGGCCCAGTGTAAGAAATTTGGGTCTCTGTCAAAGGTCATGGGTTTTACAGCATGACTGTAAATGGTGACGAAGGAAAATCCATGACTTTGACGCAGAAATTATAATGAGCGGATATGTTGATATTTTGTTACTTTCGATTATAGAGAGTTTACTGGTGAACAATGACATATTCACGAGAAAAAAGGGTTGTATTGAACACTGATAAGCACAATCACATATTTAAAAAAAAATGCAGATTTTAGTTAGCTTAGTTAGTATTAAATTATTAGATGGCTTTATATAAATGCATAAATGAATACATAAATAAAAAATAAATTCTTTGGAAGCTGTAAAATGTTTTGAAAGATATTCATTTCACAAAGTAACCATTAGTTCAGAAATACCCTTCTTTTATATTTTTTTAAGAAATGCAAACATTGGATGTCTCCATTTAAATTATTCAGAACTTAAAAGATCAGTATGCTCCCAAGATATGTCAGGACAAATATGTAATTATTTTATGAAAGCTTGTGTTGTTTATCTTCTGAAATACAACTTGTCAAGGAAGAAAATGTTCATTTTTAGAAGTTTAAAGGAAAATTCCTCAGTCAAAGAGAGATATATCATCAAAACAGACTTGTTAGTTCTCCCTGCAAGCTTTCCTCCTCAATGGTATAGATGTGTGAAATAATGTACAATAACTCAGAGACATGAAAAATAAGTGATGCCCCAAGCAATATTTACTTTCTTCAGTTAGTGTATCCTATTCTGGTAAAATCATTGTCTGTAGCTGGTGATCTTCTAGAGTTCAGAGATCTATTTCCATAGGATTCAAATATTTCACTTTCTTCTTGTTGAAATATCTTGTCTTTTAATAAAGCAGTGTATGATTAAACAACATAAAAATATGATGATAATATTTTATTACAGATGAGCTTGAATGTGCATTTGATCAGGAATGTATCAACTAACTTTTTGAAAGGTTGAGAATTTTCAAATGTTGCATGAATTATATTCAATGAATAGTCTTTGTTAGACAAAATGATGAAATGATCATTGTATAGACACTCATACAATATGTAAGAATAAATGGACTTTGCATGTAAAGTAAGCCTGACTTAAAACATATAGGGGCATATTTATCAAAGAGTCAATCTCAGGCATCGCTGCTGGGGATCCACATACAATCCCCTTATTTATCAAAATAACCGTCAAAAACATGCGTGTCCAGTACAGCGCGATGAGCATTGGACTGTTGTTAACTAACAGTAATCAATGTTGCGGTTAATCAATCCCCTTATTTATCAAAATAACCGTCAAAAACATGCGTGTCCAGTACGGCGCGATGAGCATTGGACTGTTGTTAACTAACAGTAATCAATGTTGCGGTTATTCAGGTTTTTCCCAACTTTATTTATACAATTTCTTTACTGTCCATGAACAAGCACATTTCTCTAATCTTTTATTTTTCATCTGTTAATGTCCAAGAAATAGCTAGATTTATACCTCAACAAACAATATCTCATAGAAAGTTATTTTTATATTTATTTGTTATATGATACTTTCACATAAATTAATGTGTATTTGTATTTCTAGAAGTCATGATAAGCTTTTATCAATTTTTTTTTATAAATAATTATTAATGCTAGAATTTGTACATATATCTTTGTGTATATATATATATAATTGTGTATATATATATATATATATATATATTTATATATATATATGTGTGTGTGTGTGTGTGTGTGTGTGTGTTATGTCTGAAATCTTTTTCAAACATATTTACATGTCCCTAAGTTCCTTTTTTTGTTCTAAACAATGTTGTCTGTCATATCTCTGTGTTATTTAAACCACTATATGTACGTATATATTGTAAATGTATTATTATTCTGAGCAGGAATTATTGTGAATATAACATGTAATCAGGGTATCATATGTATTTATTTGCAATCAATGGATATTTTAAGAGCTGGGCCAGTTTTCTCTCTGCACCTGTGTAACCCTTCCTGATTGCAATCTAGTTTCAAAAACCACCCCTTCACAGGTGTTATGAAATGGGCTGGCATATACAATGACATTTCTAACTGAAAAAGAAATTCAAGAGAAGAATACACTGAATACACAAAAAATACACTGAAAATAGCATGACAGCAAAGAGAAGATTTTAATTTCTGCTGTATCTGAATCATGACAGTTTAATGTTAGGTGGGCTATCCCTTTGAGCTATCAGCTTAAGATTCTATTGAATCAAACATCAATTCAAATTTTAAAATCATTGTCTAAAATAGTACACTGTGTGTCCTAATGTCAGCATCAATGTTTATCTTTAATACTAATCTCACATATACATACTTTCAAAGTATAATACATAATGTAACAATACAAAATATAACAAATGGCACTTACAAGTTCTGATGAGTGATCAATGACAGTATCGAGCAATTTGATTCGTTAGTAATAGTTTATAATGTATTTTTAAATCAGATTGGCTGATGTCATAAATCATTTGATTATGCATATTCCAATCAAAAGTGGTTGAAAAATTCACTAGTGTGTGTATTGTTTAAGAGTTTTCGTCATAATTGGTGCGAAAAGTGTTGAGTCAAATTTGGCACGAAGTGGAGAGTGTGACTTGTATTACATGGCTTAAACATGGTGCACATAGATTTCTCCAAAAAATTAAAAGGAAGTTAGCTATATTATGTTGTGTATTTATTTAATTTGTATCTCTATATCTATTAGTGCAACAAGTTTGGGACAAAACTTTGCACCAAATTTGGAGAAATAATATTGTCCCCTTGCTTTGTAATGAGAGACAAAGTTGTAACATAATCCATAAGTAGTAATGTATTTTTCATTTTTATTCCTATATCTACTAGTGCACTAAATGTGTAGCAATAATATTGTTTGATTTAGAAAGGGTATACAATTTTAATAAAGTTTCTAATTTACTTTTATTATGTAATATACTTCATTCTCTTGCAACATCGAACATAAGCTTTCTGTGTTTTCAGACTCCCAATGAGTTCTATGGCATCCGCGACCTAAAGGGTGGCGGATTTAAAACTAGGTGCGCTGCATCGGAAAACACGCAATCGTACCTGTTAAATGTTTAATAAATTGGGAAAAGGGTCAAATATAGTGATGTCGCAAATAGTTCGCCGGTGAATAGTTCCCGGTGAACATAGCTTGTTCGCGTTCGCCGCGGCGGGCGAACATATGCGATGTTCGATCTGCCCCCTATTCGTCATCATTGAGTAAAACTTTGACCCTGTACCTCACAGTCAGCAGACACATTCCAGCCAATCAGCAGCAGACCCTCCCTCCCAGACCCTCCTACCTCTTGGACAGCATCCATTTTAGATTCATTCGGAAGCTGCATTCTTAGTGAGAGGAGGGACAGTGTAGCTGCTGCTGATTTAATAGGGAAATTGATAGCTAGGCTAGTGTATTCAGTGTCCACTACAGTCCTGAAGGACTCATCTGATCTCTGCTGTAAGGACAGCACCCCAAAAAGCCCTTTTTAGGGCTAGAACATCAGTCTGCTTTTTTTTTTTTCCTGTGTAATCTAATTGCAGTTGCCTGCCTGCCAACTCAGGCTCACAGCGTATACTGTGCCCACTTGCCCAGTGCCACCACTCATATCTAGTGTAACTGTAGTGTACATTTAAAAAAAAAAAACTTTTTTGACTGGGCACAGTGTCACCCCAGTGCAACTCATATCTGGTGTAACAGTAGTGTATATTTAAAAAAAACAACACTTTTTTGACTGTGAAATAATAGCAGTCAGTTTCCTTCACACGTGTGCGTTTCATTGCCTGCCAGGGCACAGTGTGACAGCAGTGCAACTCATATCTGGTGTGAAGCATCGCTTGCTGGATCTAAAAATTAGAGATATATGGCTAGATTACAAGTGGTGTGCTAAAATTAATAATATTAGTAACTTAGTAATATTGCACATGCATTTATTTGCACACGTGTTACAAGTAGAAAGTAAATGCGCTCGCTTGAGCACGTTTGAATTTCAGCACATCGTGTTGGCAAAACTGAAGACCACGCATAGATACATTAAAATAAACGGTTACACTCATGTAAACACTATCTGATCAAAATAATTAATTTAAATATGAATTAAAATATATTTTATATAGGTTTGAAGGTTACTTTGTATTTACAGTAAATAGTTTACATTCTAAAGTGTTTTATATTGGGGAAAATGTTCCTTATATATATATATATATGTCTATACCTGTATGTATTCATATAGATATATAGGTATAGATATATATTTTACATTAAATGTATATAAAAGCTCAATTTTTTCTTTCATGATTCAGATAGAACTTGCAATTTTTAACAACTTTCTAATTTAATTCTATTATTATTTTTCTTCATTCTTGGTATCTTTTGTTAAAAAGCTGGGACATTGAATTAGGAGCCGGCCTATTTGTGGAGCACTATATGGCAGCAGTTTTGCAATAATGTTATCCATTTGCAAGAGCACTAGATGGCAGCACTATTTCCTGCAATGTAGTAATCCAGATGCCTACCTAGGTTTCTCTTCAGCACAGAATATCATGGGAGAGAAGCAAATTTGATAATAGTAAAAGTAAATGGGAAACTTTTTTTAAATTGGAATGCTCTATCTAAATAACAAAAGAAACATTTTCAGTTTTATATCCCTTAAAGGGACATGAAACCCATTTTTTTTATTTCATGATTTAGAAAGAGCATGCAATCTTAAATAACTTTCTAATTTACTTATATTAGCTAATTTGCTTCATTCTCTTGATATCCTTTGCTGAAAAGCATATCTAGATAGGCTTAGTAGCTGCTGATTGGTGGCTGCACATAGATGCCTCGTGTGATTGGCTCCCCCATGTGCATCACTATTTATTCAACAAAGGATATCTAAAGAATGAAGCAAATTAGCTAATAGAAGTAAATTGGAATGTTCTTTAAAATTGTATTCTCTACCTGTATCATGAAAGAAAAAAATTGGGTTTTGTGTCCCTTTAAATGGACATAAAACCCATTTTTTTTTCTTTCATGAATTAGAAAGAGTATGCAATTTTAAACAGTTTTCTAATTTACTTCTATTATATAATTTGCTTTATTCTCTTTGTATCCTTTGCTGAAAAGCATATCTAGATAGGCTCAGTAGCTGCTGATTGGTGGCTGCACATACATGCCTTGTGTAATTGGCTCACCCATGTGCATTGTTATTTCTTCAACAAAGGATATCTAAAATAATTAAGCAATTTAGATCATAGAAGTAAATTGGATTGTTGTTTAAAATTGTATTATATACCTTATTCATGAAAGAAACATTATGGGTTTAGTGTCCCTTTAAACATTATCATATATATATATATATATATATATATATATATATATATATATATATATATATATATATATATATATATATATATATATATATATATATATATATATACAAAATTATTGGGGAGTAGGATAATATAGTTTATAGAAAATACACGTGGGTGCAGACCCTGATGCACACATAGATTCACTATTTCAATAGAGAGAAACACGAAAAGGACACAGTAGTGTCCTTTCCAAAGAAAGACAGGGATTTCAGCACTCCAGAAATTTAGCTCTTTAATAAGAGATATCTATAAAGTATCAAAATTATATATGTAAAAATTGGTGCTCCCTACCCCAGCGTAACCTGTTCAGAGGCCGGGCCCCCTAAATCAAACCACACATAAATAGTTAATAAATGAATTTTATTTTAGTGCGAATAAAAATGAAGTGTTTCAAAATATAAAAAACACATAGAAAAAGCTGGCCAGCTCACAATGGTTGCTTACGATGCAATAATAGGGACCTTAAATATAGTTATAGCAAAGTTATTTAGCAACACCTCAAGCCAATGGTTAGCCCTGTGAATACACAGGAATCTGCTACCATGGATGTAGGAGGGGATCCATGCAAAATAACTAAGAAGGCAGCAACAAGTATTGGCAACACCTCTCTCAGAGGATAACCCAAACTGATTGGAAATATGTTATCATGAGGTAAATACCTGAGGATCTATGCCTAATACTTCTAAGTATAAGCAAAAAAATACATGTAAGTTGTTTTGACATGTAAGGCTTAATTTTACACTTTCGTATTAATGGACAACACCCTTACCAGAGGATAGCACCAATGTAGTAAAAGGTTACAGCTACCATGGTAATCCATATGCGGGATCTATGTCCATAAAATACTACTAGCGTAATCACAGCAAGTATGAACCATTAGCATAAAATGTATCAAGCAGGCAAAAAAAGGACATATTAAAGAGTTACTTGTGCTTCATTGCAACATGTAGTAGACAGCACGTCCGGTATTATTTCACCGGTAAGGCACAGTTGTCCTGTCAATGAATAAAGTTTGTTCAACTCTTTCTCCCGAACGCGTTTCATTCACTCTCGGGTGAACTTTCTCAACGGGCTTTGCAAAGCCCGTTGAGAAAGTTCACCCGAGAGTGAATGAAACGCGTTCGGGAGAAAGAGTTGAACAAACTTTATTCATTGACAGGACAACTGTGCCTTACCGGTGAAATAATACCGGACGTGCTGTATTTCCAAACCGGAGGAACAAAAAGAGGAGAACGGACATA
The DNA here is from genome assembly GCF_027579735.1 of Bombina bombina. Lineage (NCBI taxonomy): Eukaryota > Metazoa > Chordata > Amphibia > Anura > Bombinatoridae > Bombina > Bombina bombina. The sequence continues at coordinate 619,817,364 of NC_069503.1, read as the reverse complement.
CAGCCCCCACCACTAAGACCGGATACCGAGGCTTGGATTGGATTGTGATCGCTAAGCAACTTTAAATCTTATGTGCATATAACTTGCACTTATCTTGTAAGTGTATATTTTTATGGCTTTATTGTAATAATAATAAAGAAAGATACAGTGAATCTCGGATGCGCTTGTGTTTTTGTTGTTGTAGTTCGTGTGAAAGGAGGATCTGGACACAAACAGGTTCCTGAGACAAGCAGCAACGGAAAGATCACAGATATCAGCTGGAAACCAATTGCTAAAAGAACATTCTAGCCATATTCATTTGGATTTTTTAACCCCTTTCAGTACTTGTTCCTATTCAAGAGTTTGAACTGCGGTATTTATATTTATATTTTATGAAACAGTGTTTTATATGTAGTTGAGTTTTATATGTATTGGTTTTTATATGTGGTTTATATGCACAACTAATTTCTGAGTCCATTACAACACCAAGGTAGATAAGAAATATATATTTTTTAAGGAAGAATAGTAGTAGTAATAGCACTAGCACTTTACCATTTGTATGATTTATTAATATTCAGGGGATAGTTAGATTTTATTTTGGTATCTAATAGGTAGAGTGTACCCTATATCAGTTTAATTTTTGCGCTGCAACATTTTTGGGAATTAGGTAAAGATCACTCTATTACTTGGTTTCCCAAGGAGTGTGTTCCATTTAGAAAGTTAGACTTGATAGTCCAAGGATACTTATCAAGTGACTCCTGGATAGTCGGTTCTCCGTTACATCCTTATACCATAGCCTGATCTGGATACATTTGCATCGAGCAAACAAATCGAGGCTTGATTCCCAGCTGTGCGATAGTGACGTTCCACTTGTTGGCGTGGAACGTCACTATCGCACAGCTGGGAATCAAGCCCTGATTTATTTGCTCGATGCAAATGTCAAACACAGCTTTGGAACCATATTAGCCGCAAATACAGTCTGGGAATCCCCAATAGAAGCAAGTTGTTGTATCCAGATCAGGCTATGGTATAAGGACGTAACGGAGAACTGACTATCCAGGAGTCACTTGATAAGTATCCTTGGACTATCGAGTCTAACTTTCTAAATGGAACACACTCCTTGGGAAACCAAGTAATAGAGTGATCTTTGTTTGCAACAATTCTACTACATGTTGCAATGAAGCACAAGTAACTCTTTAATATGTCCTTTTTTTGCCTGCTTGATACATTTTATGCTAATGGTTCATACTTGCTGTGATTACACTAGTAGTATTTTATGGACATAGATCCCGCATATGGTTTACCATGGTAGCTGTATTCTTTTACTACATTGGTGCTATCCTCTGGTAAGGGTGTTGTCCATTAATACGAAAGTGTAAAAATAAGCCTTACATGTCAAAACAACTTACATGTATTTTTTTGCTTATACTTAGAAGTATTAGGCATAGATCCTCAGGTATTTACCTCATGATAACATATTTCCAATCAGTTTGGATTATCCTCTGAGAGAGGTGTTGCCAATACTTGTTGCTGCCTTCTTAGTTATTTTGCATGGATCCCCTCCTACATCCATGGTAGCAGATTCCTGTCTATTCACAGGGCTACCCATTGGCTTGGGGTGTTTCTAAATAACTTTGCTATAACTATATTTAAGGTCACTATTATTGCATCGTAAGCAACCATTGTGAGCTGGCCAGCTTTTTCTATGTGTTTTTTATATTTTGAAACACTTGATTTTTATTCGCACTTGTAATAAAATTCATTTATTAACTATCTATGTGTGGTTTGATTTAGGGGGCCCGGCCGCTTTGGAAAGGACACTACTGTGTCCTTTTCGTGTTTCCCTCTATTGAAATAGTGAATCTATATATATATATATATACTGTATATATACATATACAGTATATATATATATGAAAAAAACAATGGCTTGCACTCACTGGTCTTTTAACAAATGTGCCTTTAATGTAACATTTCGGGGACCGTATTCCCTTCCTCAGACCGTCCCCGAAACGTTACATTAAAGGAACGTTTGTTAAAAGATCAGTGAGTGCAAGCCATTGTTTTTTCCTATGCTGTTGTCCTGCATGCACCCTGGCAAGTTGTTAATGAAGTGAGAGTGCTCTCCACCTGCTTAATAATATATATATATATATATATAAAGATTTTTTATATTTGAAGAACATTGGAATGTAAAATATTTATAAATAATTTAAGGTTTAGCGATGTAGGTCTAACGCGGTGTGGGGTTACCGCACATGAAGAAATAGTTATCTTAAGGAGGGTTATGTAAATATTACATTAAAAAAACAGAATTTATGTTTACCTGATAAATTTCTTTCTCCAACGGTGTGTCCGGTCCACGGCGTCATCCTTACTTGTGGGATATTCTCTTCCCCAACAGGAAATGGCAAAGAGCCCAGCAAAGCTGGTCACATGATCCCTCCTAGGCTCCGCCTACCCCAGTCATTCGACCGACGTTAAGGAGGAATAATAGCATAGGAGAAACCATATGGTACCGTGGTGACTGTAGTTAAAGAAAATAAATTATCAGACCTGATTAAAAAACCAGGGCGGGCCGTGGACCGGACACACCGTTGGAGAAAGAAATTTATCAGGTAAACATAAATTCTGTTTTCTCCAACATAGGTGTGTCCGGTCCACGGCGTCATCCTTACTTGTGGGAACCAATACCAAAGCTTTAGGACACGGATGAAGGGAGGGAGCAAATCAGGTCACCTAAATGGAAGGCACCACGGCTTGCAAAACCTTTCTCCCAAAAATAGCCTCAGAAGAAGCAAAAGTATCAAACTTGTAAAATTTGGTAAAAGTGTGCAGTGAAGACCAAGTCGCTGCCCTACATATCTGATCAACAGAAGCCTCGTTCTTGAAGGCCCATGTGGAAGCCACAGCCCTAGTGGAATGAGCTGTGATTCTTTCGGGAGGCTGCCGTCCGGCAGTCTCGTAAGCCAATCTGATGATGCTTTTAATCCAAAAAGAGAGAGAGGTAGAAGTTGCTTTTTGACCTCTCCTTTTACCTGAATAAACAACAAACAAGGAAGATGTTTGTCTAAAATCCTTTGTAGCATCTAAATAGAATTTTAGAGCGCGAACAACATCCAAATTGTGTAACAAGCGTTCCTTCTTTGAAACTGGTTTCGGACACAGAGAAGGTACGATAATCTCCTGGTTAATGTTTTTGTTAGAAACAACTTTTGGAAGAAAACCAGGTTTAGTACGTAAAACCACCTTATCTGCATGGAACACCAGATAAGGAGGAGAACACTGCAGAGCAGATAATTCTGAAACTCTTCTAGCAGAAGAAATTGCAACTAAAAACAAAACTTTCCAAGATAATAACTTAATATCAACGGAATGTAAGGGTTCAAACGGAACCCCCTGAAGAACTGAAAGAACTAAATTGAGACTCCAAGGAGGAGTCAAAGGTTTGTAAACAGGCTTGATTCTAACCAGAGCCTGAACAAAGGCTTGAACATCTGGCACAGCTGCCAGTTTTTTGTGAAGTAACACCGACAAGGCAGAAATCTGTCCCTTCAGGGAACTTGCCGATAATCCTTTTTCCAATCCTTCTTGAAGGAAGGATAGAATCCTAGGAATCTTAACCTTGTCCCAAGGGAATCCTTTAGATTCACACCAACAGATATATTTTTTCCAAATTTTGTGGTAAATCTTTCTAGTTACAGGCTTTCTGGCCTGAACAAGAGTATCGATAACAGAATCTGAGAAACCTCGCTTCGATAAAATTAAGCGTTCAATCTCCAAGCAGTCAGCTGGAGTGAAACCAGATTCGGATGTTCGAACGGACCCTGAACAAGAAGGTCTCGTCTCAAAGGTAGCTTCCAAGGTGGAGCCGATGACATATTCACCAGATCTGCATACCAAGTCCTGCGTGGCCACGCAGGAGCTATCAAGATCACCGACGCCCTCTCCTGATTGATCCTGGCTACCAGCCTGGGGATGAGAGGGAACGGCGGGAACACATAAGCTAGTTTGAAGGTCCAAGGTGCTACTAGTGCATCCACTAGAGCCGCCTTGGGATCCCTGGATCTGGACCCGTAGCAAGGAACTTTGAAGTTCTGACGAGAGGCCATCAGATCCATGTCTGGAATGCCCCATAGTTGAGTGACTTGGGCAAAGATTTCCGGATGGAGTTCCCACTCCCCCGGATGCAATGTCTGACGACTCAGAAAATCCGCTTCCCAATTTTCCACTCCCGGGATGTGGATAGCAGACAGGTGGCAGGAGTGAGACTCCGCCCATAGAATGATCTTGGTCACTTCTTCCATCGCTAGGGAACTCCTTGTTCCCCCCTGATGGTTGATGTACGCAACAGTCGTCATGTTGTCTGATTGAAACCGTATAAACTTGGTCCTCGCTAGCTGAGGCCAAGCCTTGAGAGCATTGAATATCGCTCTCAGTTCCAGAATATTTATCGGTAGAAGAGATTCTTCCCGAGACCAAAGACCCTGAGCTTTCAGGGATCCCCAGACCGCGCCCCAGCCCATCAGACTGGCGTCGGTCGTGACAATGACCCACTCTGGTCTGCGGAATGTCATCCCTCGTGACAGGTTGTCCAGGGACAGCCACCAACGGAGTGAGTCTCTGGTCCTCTGATTTACTTGTATCTTTGGAGATAAGTCTGTATAGTCCCCATTCCACTGACTGAGCATGCACAGTTGTAATGGTCTTAGATGAATGCGCGCAAAAGGAACTATGTCCATTGCCGCTACCATCAACCCGATCACTTCCATGCACTGAGCTACGGAAGGAAGAGGAACGGAATGAAGAATTCGACAAGAGTCCAGAAGTTTTGTCTTTCTGGCCTCTGTTAGAAAAATCCTCATTTCTGAGGAGTCTATAATTGTTCCCAAGAAGGGAACCCTTGTTGACGGGGATAGAGAACTCTTTTCCACGTTCACTTTCCAGCCGTGAGATCTGAGAAAGGCCAGGACGATGTCCGTGTGAGCCTTTGCTCGAGGGAGGGACGACGCTTGAATCAGAATGTCGTCCAGGTAAGGTACTACTGCAATGCCCCTTGGTCTTAGCACCGCTAGAAGGGACCCTAGTACCTTTGTGAAAATCCTTGGAGCAGTGGCTAATCCGAAAGGAAGCGCCACGAACTGGTAATGTTTGTCTAGGAATGCAAACCTTAGGAACCGATGATGTTCCTTGTGGATAGGAATATGTAGATACGCATCCTTTAAATCCACCGTGGACATGAATTGACCTTCCTGGATGGAAGGAAGGATAGTTCGAATGGTTTCCATCTTGAACGATGGGACCTTGAGAAATTTGTTTAAGATCTTGAGATCTAGGATTGGTCTGAACGTTCCCTCTTTTTTGGGAACTATGAACAGATTGGAGTAGAACCCCATCCCTTGTTCTCTCAATGGAACAGGATGAATCACTCCCATTTTTAACAGGTCTTCTACACAATGTAAGAACGCCTGTCTTTTTATGTGGTCTGAAGACAACTGAGACCTGTGGAACCTCCCCCTTGGGGGAAGTCCCTTGAATTCCAGAAGATAACCCTGGGAGACTATTTCTAGCGCCCAAGGATCCAGAACATCTCTTGCCCAAGCCTGAGCGAAGAGAGAGAGTCTGCCCCCCACCAGATCCGGTCCCGGATCGGGGGCCAATATTTCATGCTGTCTTGGTAGCAGTGGCAGGTTTCTTGGCCTGCTTTCCCTTGTTCCAGCCATGCATTGGTCTCCAAGCTGGCTTGGCCTGAGAAGTATTACCCTCTTGCTTAGAGGACGTAGCACCTTGGGCTGGTCCGTTTTTACGAAAGGGACGAAAATTAGGTCTATTTTTTGCCTTGAAAGGCCGATCCTGAGGAAGGGCATGGCCCTTACCCCCAGTGATATCAGAGATAATCTCTTTCAAGTCAGGACCAAACAGCGTTTTCCCCTTGAAAGGAATGTTTAGTAGCTTGTTCTTGGAAGACGCATCAGCCGACCAAGATTTCAACCAAAGCGCTCTGCGCGCCACAATAGCAAACCCAGAATTCTTAGCCGCTAACTTAGCCAATTGCAAAGAGGCGTCTAGAGTGAAAGAATTAGCCAATTTGAGAGCATTGACTCTGTCCATAATCTCCTCATAAGGAGGAGAGTCACTATCGAGCACCTTAATCAGTTCATCAAACCAGAAATATGCGGCTGTAGTGACAGGGACAATGCATGAAATGGGTTGTAGAAGGTAACCCTGCTGAACAAACATCTTTTTAAGCAAACCTTCTAATTTTTTATCCATAGGATCTTTGAAAGCACAACTATCCTCTATGGGAATAGTGGTGCGTTTGTTTAAAGTAGAAACCGCTCCCTCGACCTTGGGGACTGACTGCCATAAGTCCTTTCTGGGGTCGACCATAGGAAACAATTTCTTAAATATGGGGGGAGGGACGAAAGGAATACCGGGCCTTTCCCATTCTTTATTAACAATGTCCGCCACCCGCTTGGGTATAGGAAAAGCTTCTGGGAGCCCCGGCACCTCTAGGAACTTGTCCATTTTACATAGTTTCTCTGGGATGACCAAATCTTCACAATCATCCAGGGTGGATAATACCTCCTTAAGCAAAATGCGGAGATGTTCCAATTTAAATTTAAAAGTAATCACATCAGATTCAGCCTGCTGAGAAATGTTCCCTAAATCAGTAATTTCTCCCTCAGACAAAACCTCCCTGGCCCCCTCAGATTGGGTTAGGGGCCCTTCAGAGATATTAATATCAGCGTCGTCATGCTCTTCAGTAACTAAAACAGAGCATCCACGCTTACGCTGACAAGGGTTCATTTTGGCTAAAATGTTTTTGACAGAATTATCCATTACAGCCGTTAATTGTTGCATAGTAAGGAGTATTGGCGCGCTAGATGTACTAGGGGCCTCCTGAGTGGGCAAGACTCGTGTAGACGAAGGAGGGAATGATGCAGTACCATGCTTACTCCCCTCACTTGAGGAATCATCTTGGGCATCATTGTCATTATCACATAAATCACATTTATTTAAATGAATAGGAATTCTGGCTTCCCCACATTCAGAACACAGTCTATCTGGTAGTTCAGACATGTTAAACAGGCATAAACTTGATAAGAAAGTACAAAAAACGTTTTGAATAAAACCGTTACTGTCACTTTAAATTTTAAACTGAACACACTTTATTACTGCAATTGCGAAAAAACATGAAGGAATTGTTCAAAATTCACCAAACTTTCACCACAGTGTCTTAAAGCCTTGAAAATATTGCACACCAATTTTGGAAGCTTTAACCCTTAAAATAACGGAACCGGAGCCGTTTTAAGCTTTAACCCCTTTACAGTCCCTGGTATCTGCTTTGCTGAGACCCAACCAAACCCAAAGGGGAATACGATACCAAATGACGCCTTCAGAAGTCTTTTATAAGTATCAGAGCTCCTCTCACATGCGACTGCCTGCCATGCCTCTCAAAAACAAGTGCGCAACACCGGCGCGAAAATGAGACTCTGCCTATGCTTTGGGAAAGCCCCTAAAGAATAAGGTGTCTAAAACAGTGCCTGCCGATATTATTATATCAAAATACCCAGAATAAATGATTCCTCAAGGCTAAATAAGTGTTAATATCAATCGATTTAGCCCAAAAAAGGTCTACAGTTTAAATAAGCCCTTGTGAAGCCCTTATTTACAATCGTAATAAACATGGCTTACCGGATCCCATAGGGAAAATGACAGCTTCCAGCATTACATCGTCTTGTTAGAATGTGTCATACCTCAAGCAGCAAAGGACTGCAAACTGTTCCCCCAACTGAAGTTAATTGCTCTCAACAGTCCTGTGTGGAACAGCCATGGATTTTAGTTACGGTTGCTAAAATCATTTTCCTCATACAAACAGAATTCTTCATCTCTTTTCTGTTTCTGAGTAAATAGTACGTACCAGCACTATTTGAAAATAACAAACTCTTGATTGAATAATGAAAAACTACAGTTAAACACTAAAAAACTCTAAGCCATCTCCGTGGAGATGTTGCCTGTACAACGGCAAAGAGAATGACTGGGGTAGGCGGAGCCTAGGAGGGATCATGTGACCAGCTTTGCTGGGCTCTTTGCCATTTCCTGTTGGGGAAGAGAATATCCCACAAGTAAGGATGACGCCGTGGACCGGACACACCTATGTTGGAGAAAATAAAAAAATATTAATAATAATTATTAATAATATAGATACTTTAAAAAATACATATATATTCAAATGATTTTTTAGAATTTTTAAATACATCTATAATATATATTTAAATTAATTATTATCCGCTAGATTTAGAGTTCTGCGTTAGCCGTCAAAACCAGCGTTAGGGGCTCCTAACGCTAGTTTTGGCCGCCCGCTGGTATTTAGAGTCAGTCAGGAAAGGGTCTAACGCTCACTTTGCAGCCGCGACTTTTCCATACCGCAAATCCCCTTACGTCAATTGCGTATCCTATCTTTTCAATGGGATCTTCCTAACGCCGGTATTTAGAGTCTTGGCTGAAGTGAGCGTTAGAACTCTAACAACAAAACTCCAGCCGCAGAGAAAAGCCAGGAGTTAAGAGCTTTCTGGGCTAACGTTGGTTCATAAAGCTCTTAACTACTGTGCTCTAAAGTACACTAACACCCATAAACTACCTATGCACCCCTAAACCAAGGCCCCCCCACATCGCCGCCACTCTATTACATTTTTTTAACCCCTGATCTGCCTACCGCACACCGCCGCAACCTACGTTATCCCTATGTACCCCTAATCTGCTGCCCCTAACATCGCCGACCCCTATATTATATTTATTAAACCCAAATCTGCCCCCCCCAACGTCGCCGCCACCTACCTACAATTATTAACCCCTAATCTGCCGACCGGTCCTCACCGCTACTATAATAAAGTTATTAACCCCTAATCTGCCTCACTCCCGCCTCAATAACCCTATAATAAATAGTATTAACCCCTAATATGCCCTCCCTAACACCGCTGACACCTAACTTCAAGTATTAACCCCTAATCTACCAACCGGACCTCACCGCTACTCTATTAAATTTATTAACCCCTAAAGCTAAGTCTAACACTAACACCCCCCTAAATTAAATATAATTTTTATCTAACGAAATAAATTAACTCTTATTAAATAAATTAATCCTAATTAAAGCTAAATACTTACCTGTAAAATAAACCCTAATATAGCTACAATATAAATAATAATTATATTATAGCTATTTTAGGATTAATATTTATTTTACAGGCAACTTTGTATTTATTTTAACCAGGTACAATAGCTATTAAATAGTTAATAACTATTTAATAGCTACCTAGTTAAAATAATTACAAAATTACCTGTAAAATAAATCCTAACCTAAGTTACAATTAAACCTAACACTACATTATCAATAAATTAATGAAATAAAATACCTACAAATAAATACAATTAAATAAACTAACTAAAGTACAAAAAATAAAAAAAGAACTAAGTTACAAAAAATAAAAAAATAATTTACAAACAGAAAAAGATTACAACAATTTTAAGCTAATTACACCTACTCTAAGCCCCCTAATAAAATAAAATTGGCTGTTCCGATCAGCCAATAGAATGCAAACTCAATCTGATTGGCTGATTGGATCAGCCAATCGGATTGAACTTGAATCTGATTGACTGATTCAATCAGCCAATCAAATTTTTCCTACCTTAATTCCGATTGGCTGATAGAATCCTATCAGCCAATCGGAATTTGAGGGACGCCATCTTGGATGACGTCCCTTAAAGGAACCGTCATTCGTCAGGAAGTCGTCGGCCAGGATGGATGTTCCGCGTCGGCGGGATGAAGATGGATCCGGAAGAAAGAAGATTGAAGATGCCGCTTGATAGAAGACTTCAGCCAGATGATGGACCTCTTCAGTGCCCGCTTGGATCAAGACTTCAGCCCGATGATGGACCTCTTCAGCGCCCGCTTGGATCAAGACTTCAGCCCGATGATGGACCTCTTCAGCCCGATGATGGACTTCTTCAGCCCCCGCTTGGGCTTGGATGAAGACTTTGGAGGCTCCTCTGGAAGGATCGGTGATACCTGGCGTGTTGAAGATAAGGTAGGGAGATCTTCAGGGGCTTAGTGTTAGGTTTATTTAAGGGGGGTCTGGGTTAGATTAGGGGTATGTGGGTGGTGGGTTGTAATGTTGGGGGGGTATTGTATGTTTTTTTTTTTTACAGGCAAAAGAGCTGAATTCTTTGGGGCATGCCCTGCAAAAGGCCCTTTTAAGGGCTGGTAAGGTAAAATAGCTTTTCTATTTGTATTTTAGAATAGGGTAGGGCATTTTTTTATTTTGGGGGCTTTGTTATTTTATTAGGGGTCTTAGAGTAGGTGTAATTAGCTTAAAATTGTAATCTTTTTCTAATGTTTGTAAAAAAAAATTTTATTTTTTGTAACTTAGTTCTTTTTTTATTTTTTGTACTTTAGTTAGTTTATTTAATTGTATTTATTTGTAGGTATTTTATTTCATTAATTTATTGATAGTGTAGTGTTAGGTTTAATTGTAACTTAGGTTAGGATTTATTTTTCAGGTAATTTTGTAATTATTTTAACTAGGTAGCTATTAAATAGTTATTAACTATTTAATAGCTATTGTACCTGGTTAAAATAACTACAAAGTTGCCTGTAAAATAAATATTAATCCTAAAATAGCTATAATATAATTATTATTTATATTGTAGCTATATTAGGGTTTATTTTACAGGTAAGTATTTAGCTTTAAATAGGAATAATTTATTTAATAAGAGTTAATTTATTTCGTTAGATAAAAATTATATTTAACTTAGGGGGGTGTTAGTGTTAGACTTAGCTTTAGGGGTTAATAAATTTAATAGAGTAGCAGTGAGGTCCGGTCGGCAGATTAGGGGTTAATACTTGAAGTTAGGTGTCAGCGGTGTTAGGGAGGGCAGATTAGGGGTTAATACTATTTATTATAGGGTTATTGAGGCGGGAGTGAGGCGGATTAGGGGTTAATAACTTTATTATAGTAGCGGTGAGGACCGGTCGGCAGATTAGGGGTTAATAAGTGTAGGTAGGTGGCGGAGAAGTTGGGGGCGGCAGATTATGGGTTAATAAATATAATATAGGGGTCGGCGGTGTTAGGGGCAGCAGATTAGGGGTACATAGGGATAACGTAGGTGGCGGCGGTGTACGGAGCGGCAGATTAGGGGTTAATAATAATATGCAGGGGTCAGCGATAGCGGGGGCGGCAGATTAGGGGTTAATAAGTGTAAGGTTAGGGGTGTTTAGACTCGGGGTACATGTTAGGGTGTTAGGTGCAGACATAGGAAGTGTTTCCCCATAGGAAACAATGGGGCTGCGTTAGGAGCTGAACGCTGCTTTTTTACAGGTGTTAGGTTTTTTTCAGCTCAAACGGCCCCATTGTTTCCTATGGGGGAATCGTGCACGAGCACGTTTTTGAAGCTGGCCGCATCCGTAAGCACCGCTGGTATTGAGAGTTGCAGTGGCGGTAAATTATGCTCTACGCTCCCTTTTTGGAGCCTAACGCAGCCCTTCTGTGAACTCTAAATACCAGCGGTATTTAAAAGGTGCGGGAGAAGAAAAGCATGCGTAGCTAACGCACCCCTTTGGCCGCAGAACTCTAAATCTAGCGGTAATATTGTTCAATATTTTATATTAAATAAATACACAACACACCTTCATTTAACTCATATCAGGTTAGCACAATTGAAAAAATAGTATACTTCTGTCAGGCTTATGTGCCCAAAACCTAACAGGAATACACTAAGGGGTTAATTATTTAGCTGATAAGGGTTATAGTATTATAATATAGGTATTACCCTCCCGACTGAAGCCTCCCACCTCCCTGATCTCTCCCAAGCAGCTCCCCCCCCCCCTCCATCCACCCTCCTCACCTCAATATCAGATATTCTGCCAGTATAAAGATTTAGTTTTTATTTTTACTGTTTTTTTTCAGCAGTGTTAGGCTCCCCCCACATCCCTGATCCCTCCCAAACAAGTCTCTAACCCTCCCCTTTCTTAATGGTCTCTGCCAGTACCCAGTTTACATACATTTTGCTATAAATTTAATTTTTTTCATTAATAAAAACATTGTTTCTGTAGTGTAGCGCCCCCTCTCCCTCCCCACTTCCCCTGTCCAAGTGATCAAACGGTAGGATCCCCTCTCATAATACACTTTTCCTTAGTGTAGTGAATCCTCTTCCCTTCCTACCTCCTAGTAACAATTTTCAGCAGCATGTTCCTCCTGCCCACCTCCAGTGATGGGCTGCTCACCTGCCTCCCTCCTTCCCTTTCACACCACCCATGGCAACATTGCAAGCTGATGCAGACAGGAATACAGATTATCTCTGTTTGCATTGGTGATCTGCTTTCATATGACCATGTGAGGTAGCACCTATGTTGATTAGGCAAAAGGGGGTAAATGCTCTGAAGTAGATTGGAACAATAAAACTGGTAAAAAAAAAAAGTTGGTTAATTCAAAAGATTTATTATTTGGGCTGTCAGAATTTAATTCATGGTCATGTTTGGTTTGTCTGAATATTTGGTTATAAATGTTTTTAAAACAAAATTGTTCAATTACATTACAACCCGCCCACAAAACATTTATTTTTTTATTCACAAAATTACACTGCTATGAAATACCAACAATTGAAAGATTCAGTGCTAACTGTGACACAAGAACATAGAGGAACTAAAACAAAAGAGAATCAAACACCAACCAATCAATCCTCAAACACCTGCTCCATAAGTTTGTAGTTATGTTTAGAGACTTAATTCAGAGAATGGCAGGAGAAGGAGTTACTGAATTAGACTTCTCATAATTATAGTACATACCTCAAAAATACACCTCCAAGGGAAGAGGACAAACATGTATTTACAGTTCCTTGGACACAGTGGTCAACAGTTCCCTATGATTTTTTTTTTTATTTAACTGATGATGACCACCATAGAGCAGGAAGGGTAGGAGAGGTGGCTGCTGCAGGTCTCTGGTTTTCCTCTGGTACGCAAACCCCAAAATTACACCTCAAAAAGAATGGCACACACACTTGAGACCCTTGAACACAGCGGTCATTGGTTTGCTACAGTTTTTTACTGATTATGGCCACCACAGAATAAGAAGGGCAGGAGCAGGAGAGGAGGTGGAAGCAGGCAGCATACCACAAACCACAATAATAAACCTCCAAACGAGGAGGACAAATACAGGGCCGGACTGGGAAATCAGACCAGCCCTGGAAATTTGTATAGACCGTCCCAGCCCCACCCACTCTGAGTCAACCCCGCCCCCTTCATCTTAACCCTGCCCCTACGACGCAGCCCCCTCCATATATTTGTCAATAGCTACAATAGTGACTAATATTATCCATTAAAAGTTATTCTCTGTAAAAGTCACATTTGGGGCAAAAAAGAGACTGCTTCCTGGGCCTGGTTGCAACTTTTCGCCACCCTGGAAGTTCCGCCACTGCCCTGTATATCGGCTATATACCCAAGTGAGATGTCAGATCATTATAACCAATGCCTTAGTGAATGGGATGTTGTGCTATAGGACATCATTACATACACAGCAAAGTAAAATGCATGTAGTGTGTTGCTACAGCCGTTAGCTTGTGAGCACTAAGTTGTGACACAATTATTGTCATCAGATCAATGGGTTGTGACACACCTTTATTTTTATTCCTTTGCTATGCTTTTACTTTATTATTTCAGTTATAACTCTTGAAATTTCTTAGACAAGAATTGTGACAATGAGCCCATACATAGTCACATGCTCACATACCCGCACAGTCACATACCCGCACACTCACATACCCGCACACTCACATACCCACACACTCACATACCCACACACTCACATACCCACACACTCACATACTCACATACCCACACACTCACATACCCACACACTCACATACCCACACACTCACATACCCACACACTCACATACCCACACACTCACATACCCACACACTCACATACCCACACACTCACATACCCACACACTCACATACCCACACACTCACATACCCACACACTCACATACCCACACACTCACATACCCACACACTCACATACCCACACACTCACATACCCACACACTCACATACCCACACACTCACATACCCACACACTCACATACCAACAAGACATCAGACAGGATACCTGCCCATGTGTGAGCTACATATGATCATAGGATGATGAGCTTTTGTATTCCCTGAACAATTACACAGATATTATGTTTGTCAGAAATTGTATGGATTTGTTAAAAACTCAGCTATATAATTTTAGAGTTTTTTTGCAGAAAAATCACACAGGCATTTTTCCCTTTTCTGTTATTACATAAAGTACTTAAGTTACAGGGGGTGTTGATGTGTTATTAGTTTATAAACTAAAAACAGCAAAGCCAACATTATTTTTTGCAATTCTGGAGTAGATGGAGAAATTACTATAATTTTTGTTATTTCTTTTCAGTTTTTGGGCTGTAAATATTTTCTCAGGGATATTTTCTTCTTGTGCTAAACACTGTTGTTAGTCTTACTGACATAGATTGCAAACTTTAACAATTAATTGTACAGATGGATTCCTATCTCTCTTTTAAACCTAAGATACGTAGACATAGACAGAAGCTTTAACAAGAGCCCCTGACCTGTTGCTTATGTCCGATGCTGCTCCTGAGTCCCGGATCCTCTCCACCTGACCTCACCCGGTATCATATGCACCACGAAGCAAGGGGCCTGAGGCCAGTGCCGCACTCGCCCCACCCAAAGGGCGGTCCTGACCGGCACTGCTAAAGTTATTAGTGCCAGTGGTGAGTCCGCCCTCGAAGTTCAGATTTTCCCTGCTCTCTGCACTGAAGGATTATGTCACGTGTGTGAGACGACGGCCGGCCCACCCCCGCATCATTCCCTGGCCTCATCCAGTAACAGTTACAGACTAAGCTGTGTGAGTGACAGACAGACACAGACTCAATCTGATTGCTTTGCGGACTAGGTTGCGTTGCGGACGGAGGGGGTTATTGGTTACTGTTAGACTGTAGACACAGTAGCACTGCCACTCCCACACTAGTCTAGTATCAACAATAAGATCGCAATGCATTTGCATAAAAAAAAATGCTTATTAATTGCCGCTCTCTACTGCAGCAGCTGAGCCAGCCTGAGCAGCCCAGCTGAGCTGCTGGCCGGCAGCCCACCGGGATTTTTCCCGGTATCCCGGCTGCCCAATCCGGCCCTGGACAAATATGTGCTTAGAGAACCTTGGACACATGGCCAACAGTAGAGCAGGAAGGGCAGGAGCAGGCAGCAGAGTTATTGAACTAGGTAAGACTACAGTAAACAAAACAAAAATAAACCTCCAAAGGAGGAGGACAAACACATGTTTAGAAACCATGTACACAGAGGCCAACAGTTTGCTATGAATTTTTACTTTATGTTTAAATCTTTTTTATTGGTAAAGCATTTATAGCAAAAGCATACATCAAATACATATAAACATAAATGCTAAACATTACAGTGTCTTTCCAACATGTATGCTTCCACCTTATTTCTAATGAGAACTTGAGCGAGGGATTCTTGCAACTTCTAGAAAGTTTATGAAAAGGTCAGTCTCTGTTTATATTGAGTTTGCATCCGACACTGGTATTCTCCTCCTTGTATCCTCATAAAGTGTCCTGCTATAGTTTATTTATATCTCCATGGAAGAGAGTAAAGTTTTTATATTAATCAAAAGGAAAGAGGGCAACAGGAGAAAAATAAAATAAAAAGAAATAACAAATACAATTATAACAATTATAACTGGATGCCAAGAGCTAACTTAAATAACTAAAAGGAGGATAACTCATGGATTCCACTCGAAATTCCCTATCATTTGGTGCGTTGGGGTGTATAGTGCCAGAACCATTCCTCATGTGTATCTATATTTATTATGGGTCAGAGCCATTTTTTAAGTTCAAGTAGAACCACACTTCATCATATCTTTCTCTTTTTTCTAGGATCCAAACAGCTGATTCCTACATAGTGTGGGTGTATTGGATCTTGTTTCGGATTTCAGCCCATGATTGTGGGGTGATTTTCCAATGCTTTGCTATGTATATTCTAGTGACCGTGCACAAAATTTTAATAAAGGTGTTGATTGGTTTATTGAATTTTCGTATGTGTTCATTAAGGAGAGCTTGTGGGATGGTGAGTTTTAGCTTTTCATCTGGGAGGTGGCTAAGCAGAGATGACAGGGAATTCCAAATTACTTGTACTTCATGGCAGTCCCACCACATGTGTCTATATGTCCCTATATCATTGCACCCCCTATAGCATAGTCTATGAGACATGTGTGATGTCCTTAAGGGTGTCAGGTACCAGCTGAACATTGTTTTCAGTGAGTTCTACTGCAGATCTGCACTCAGCAGTCCTTTGACTGCAGAGCTAAAGATATTATCCCAAGTTTCCTTGTCTATTAAAGTTCCTAGTTCTTTCTCCCATTTAATCATAACTGAATTTTTAGTTGTGTCTGTCGCTTTTTGTATGGCTATGTATACTTTAGAAATGGTTTGTTTTGGTCTGTACATATACTCTCTAATGTTGTTATGGTGTATTTAGGGACTGTTTTGAGGAATTTGAGGATATTTGAAGATACAGATACTAGTAAACCTGGAGAGGGGCTAGTTTCTCCTGTAGCTGGGAAAGCGTCATCATTTTATTTTGTTTTAAGAGATCTGTCACCCTGTATAGCCCTTTATTTTCCTATTTATCCACATGTTTTCTGAGTCCTTCTGTTAATAGATGTCTAATCTGCATTAATGTAGATCGTTCAGGCCACAGGCCCTTGTTTTTTGCTACTCTAGTCCATATATATTTTGTGAATTCTAATGTTGGGGGTCGATATGTCTGAGGTGTAGTATTGAGAGGATGTTTGTCCCAATACACTGCATCAGGAAATTCCCATCCCCCTAAGTCTGTCTCCATCTTTATTCAGATTGCCTCCTTTGAGAGTCTATGAATCAGAGAGTCTTGCGCTAGTCTGGCAGCTCTATAATAATCTATTAGATTTGGTATTCACAAACCTCCTGTTTTGTTTTTGGTCAATATTACGTTAGATATTCTGGCTGTCTTTTTACCTCTTATAAAGGCATGAATCTCTGATTGTATTACTGCTAGATCCGAATTTATAATTTTAATAGGTAATGCTCTGAACAAATACAGTATGCGAGGTAGAATATTCATCTTAACAGATGAAAGTCTTCCCAGCCTGAATAAACCATCATTTTTCCATTTTTGTAAGTCTTTTCTTATAGTTTTAAAAAGTGGGACATAGTTATTTTTATATAAGTCTTGAAATTGGGTAGCTAGATGAATTCCTAAGTATTTTAGGGTGTGTTTAGCCCATTGTAGTTCAAAGTTTATTTCTATTTGTCTTTTTAGTATGTGAAGGGATTTCAATGGGTAGAGTTTTGCATTTATCTATATTGATTCAGTATCCCAATATTAAAGGGACATTAAACCCAAAAATTTTCTTTCATTATTTAGATAGAGAATACAATTTTTTAAAAAGTTTCCAATTTACTTATTCTATCAAAAATGTTTCATTCTGATGTTATTCTTTGTTAAAGAGATACCTAGGTAGGTAGCGTGCACATGCCTGAAGCACTACAGTACAGGAAATAGTGCTGCCATCTAGTGCTACTGCTAATGTATAACACTGTTGCAAAACTGCTGCTATATAGTGCTGCAGACACGTGCACACTCTTGAGCTTACATTTCTGCTTTTCAAATAAGGATAACAAGAAAACAAAGAAAATATGATAAAAGAAGTAAATTAGAAAGTTGTTTAAAATTGTATGTTCTATCTAAATCATGAATGAAAAAAATTGGGTTTTATGTCCCTTTACGGAAAATGTATTTAGGACATTGTATAAATTAGGGAGGGATAGGAGTGGTTTGGTGATTGTGAGTATTATGTTGTCTGCAAAAAGAGCCATTTTACAATCAATGTTTTGTATTTTGACCCCTAAGATATCTGGGTTTGACCTAATATTTGCTGCTAGAGATTCGATGCAGAGCTCGAACAGGAGGGGAAATAACCAACATCCCTGTCTCGTTCCATTTAATATAGGGAATACTTTAGCTTTGTATCCAGCTGAGGATACCTGAGCTGTTTGGGACAAGTATATTGCTTTGAGGGCTATGATAAAAGAGCAATCGAATTTCATATGCCAATCAATACTGTCAAATGCTTTCTCCGCATCTAGCGAGAGAAGCAGAGAAGGCCTCCTTGTTTCTTTTAGGAAATGTATAATATTTACCATACATCTGATATTATCAGGAGCTTTTCTATCTTTAATAAAGCCCACCTGGTCCGGATGAATCAATTTGGGCAAAATCTGCTTGAGGCGGTTGGCTAAAATCTTTGAAACATTTTTCAAATCGTGATTAATTAGGGAGATTGGGCGATAATTGGAACATAATTTTAGGTTTTTGCCTGGTTTGGGAATAACCACTATTTTGGCTTGAAGCAAGTCTAGTCTAGGGAGATTGGGTAACCCTCAATGATATGGTTACAGTATTTGTTTAAATGAGGGATGAGAGTCGTTTTAAATAATTTATAGTATTCTCCCAGGAATCCATCTGGACCCGCTGCCTTTTCCGGTTTAAGAGCTTTAATGGCTAAAAAAACTTCTATCTTTAATACGGGGGCATTAAGGACTTTTTTTTATCAGTCTCAGAAAGAGTTTCTAGCGGGGTGTCCTTAAAAAATTCCATAGTAAAATTCTCAATCTCGTGCATGTGATTTACTTTTTGGCCATCATAGAGTCTCCCATAATAGTCTGCAAAGGTGTCTACTATCGTTTGTGGGGGAGATTATAGGGAGCGATCTGCTGTCTCTATACAGAGAATTGCACAGGCTCTACAACGTTCTCTAATTTTATGAGCTAAAAATTTGTCCGGCTTGTTAGCATATATGTAGTATTGAGATTTTAGTTTTTGTATTGCTCAATTTGCTTGTGAGTTCAATAGTTCAGCTAGTGAGTTCCTTTTAGATTGTAATGTATGTAAAGTTGATGACTGTTGTGTGAGTTTGTGTTGTTGTCCCAAATTTTCTATTTCCTTGTGTAGTAGGGCCATTTGGTTTTTATACTGTCTTAACTTGGTTGTCTTTTCTTGGATAAGTAGTCCTCTCATGACTGTTTTATGGGCTGTCCATGTATATATCGGGTTGGGGGTGGAGTCTATATTTATATCCCAATATTCCGTTAACTGTTGTACTGTTATGTTATATGTCAGGGGGTCTTTTTAGGGTGTTGGGTCATATTTCCATGATCTGGATCTACTGTGATCATAAATTCCTTTTAACTGAAGGGAGAGAATAGAATGGTCTGACATACTTGAAAACATGAGAAATCTAAATGTATCCTTCCTGGTAAAATATTTTATAATTAAATAAATGCGCAGGTGTGGTTGGAAGATGAATCTAGCACAGGTTGTAATATTTGGCTTGAGTATATGTAGTCTAGTCTAGCGTAAGATTTACGAGCAGGTGAATAATATGTAGTATAGTTAGTGAACCCATATAACGTATACCAGGTATCTATTAATGAATGAGGTGCCAGGGATTCATGAATTGATTTAACAATTCTGTTATGGCGTTGATTTTTGTAAGATAGAGGTAGGTTAAATGTTGTTTTTATAGGAATCATTGTTATATACCATATAACGTATACCAGGTTTCTATTAATGAATGAGGTGCCAGGGATTCATGAATTGATTTAACAATTCTGTTATGGCGTTGATTTTTGTAAGATAGAGGTAGGTTAAATGTTGTTTTTATAGGAATCATTGTTATATTAAAGTCTCCTGCCAAGATCTTGGTCTGAGACCATTGCGTTAAAAGTTGTGCAATATGTTCAAAAAATGTGTGTTAATTTTTGTTAGGAGCATAGATGTTACCGAGGGTTATAACTAAACTATGTATTTGACCTCTAACAAATAGGTATCCACCCTCATCATCTGCTATTGTGGATTCATGTATAATGTTAACTGAAGAGTGGACTAGAATGGAAACTCCTCATTTTTTTGTGTTTGTTGTTGCATGATAGGGTGTGGAGAACTAATTGGCCCAATATCTAGGAATTTGTTCCTTCACAAAATGTGTTTCTTAAAGAAATAGGATATTCGCGCCGAGTGTATATTGTATATTGTGTATATTGAGACATAGCTGTGCGGCGTTTTATGTCAGTGTTTAATCCCCTCACATTATGTGAGATAATGTATAGTTTAGGTATCATAGCAGGGGAGTGATATAGGTGTTTGATCTGAGATAGAGTGGATATTTAATGGTCTAAGCTGTTTGGGAATCAAACTAGAGGGGTACTCACTGTTATTTTGGAGTGGGTATCCATGAGTCTTGGCATCCTTGAACAAAGTAAACATAACATAAACATTCTGTAAATTGAACATACAAAAAAAATTAGATTGCCATTTAACGAGGAATCTGTTCAACATATTAGTGTATTTTTGAAGATTAGGGGGCATCTTAACAGCAACATTAAACAAATGGTATATTAGATCATTATTGATGGCAAAGATAAGGGTTATATGAACACAATCAAAAGAAAAAATTACTTATATTACCTTATTAGTTTTGCTATTCATAAAACCTCTAAGACAGCATCATCTATTAACAGAGCGAACATGAGGAAGTGTCTTTTTTTTTTATTTAACCTTTATTGAGATAAGGCATACAATGTTGAGCATGAAGAAATATGAACAAAAATAAAAACAAACAAATCAATTATGATATTACAGACTCAAGTTAAGTAGTAAAAGTTGGTTCAAAACATAAGTACCAATCATATATTTTAGAGAATATCGATTTATTCTATATTAGATTGATTTATACCAGGCTCACTCGTATTAACCCTCTTGATAAAGTCTCATGTTCATGGTTAGTTAGGATAGGTGATTGTTGTATTTTAGATAATTATCTAGGTACCTGGACTATATATGAAGGTATTTTGTATTTAACCATTAAGATATTCTTCCCAAAGGAAAAGTATATCATAATGTTCCCAAGAGGAAGTGTTTTTGTTAGGGTTTTTTTTGGTTTAAAAAAAACAAAAAAACACTGAAAGGATACATACGATGAACCAGGGCATCCAAGATTTCCCTATAGGTAGCTAAAATCCTTCTAGAAATGTTTGCTCAGATTCTGTTGTTTTCAGGGTCTTTAGTTTTTTGTCTTTTGCGGTTATTCTTTGTCCATTTGGGGTTTGTGGATTGGATCGACTGTCTAGAAGGAGTACTTGGAACAGACGTAAGGGTCGATGGTGTTATTATCGGGGTCTCCAACCCCAGAATTTTGCAAACTGGGTCCCTGATGGTAATTGTCTTGGTGTTTTTTCTGATGTATAAAGCAAATGGAAAACCCCATTTGTATTGTATCTGGTGTTTTTTCAATAGTGCTGTTAAGGGTTCTGGGAGCTTCTTCATTGGAGAGTTCTAAGGCTGAGATCTTGGTAAAACTGGATAACATTAACTTGGAATTTGAGCGTGGGACTTGAAGGATCTTCTCTTTGTCCTGGAAAAGAACCAGTTTAATGATAACATCTCTAGGGGGTGTGCCCTCCTTGGGCTTTGGTTTGAGGGCTATGTGGGCTCTCTTTATCCCTATGTTGGTGTTTTCTGTATCTTCTGTCATATGATGGAAGAGTTGAGCTACATAGGGGAGGAGATCTTTGTTGGAGATAGATTCTGATACTCCTTTCAGTCTAATGTTGTTCCTCCTGCTCCTATTCTCTAGATCTTCAAGTTTCTCTTGCATATCTGAGATAAGTTGTTGTGATACAACTGTTTGAGATACTTCATTAAGGTCCTCTGTGAGAGTTTAATTGTGTTCTTCTAAAGTATCAATCCTGTCCCCCCAGATCAGCTATTTCTGCCTTGATCTCGGACAGACTACTAGTAACTGCATTGTGCATGTTTTCTATCTTGTCCCATAACTTTTCAAAATTAGTTGAGATGTCTTGATTAGAAATCAAAAATCTTAGGTCGGCTCTTGTCACTGTGGTCTGATCTTCTTCCATATTTAATATGTCAGTTTCAGTTTCCTCAGGAACTTCTGTTTCCGTATTATCCATATTAGCATCTTTATGGGATTTAGATGTTTTAATGAAGGTTGTCGTGTTTGTCACCCTGGAGGATCTATCTCCTTTTGCAGGTTTTCTAGCAGACATGATCGGGTATTTTTGGTTGTTAATATGAAAAAATATCTGTAGACCTGTGATTTATTATATAACTGATTTAGAATTGCAGGTGAAATATTTAATATGGGATTTATGTGATTGCTGACAATCTTTCTTCTCTGCAACTATTTTCTTTCCTTCCTACTCTACATCTTTTCTAAACCCTACAAAATAAAAAAAATGAGGTATGTATCTTTGTTATGCTTGATATTCATTTAATACTTTTCATGTTTTTTTTCAAGAGATAAAAAACAAAGATAAACAGAAAATTAAACATTTCAACAAAACCGCTCATAACATAAGTTCCAGCAGCTGTACATGCAACAGCAAATCAAAACATCATCAAGTGATATTCCATATATATCTACTTACAATGGATTATACCCTGTAGCCATATATTATTCAATAAATCATAATAAAAGTATTGATCCATACTCTGAATGTAATTACGCTGGCTTTAAGATTGTTATATCCTGTCAAAAAAAATAAAAATAGCCCCTTATTAATCCATAAATAGCAATCACACCTTCAAAACCAATGAATGTTCATTTCTGAGTCCTTCCTGTCCTCCAATCTCTTACCTCCTGTCCTTCCTTGCCTCTTCCCCTAGTTGAATACATAATGTAAGGTGCAAACAAACAAACAAAACAAAAAAAAACAGAAAACCCACTCTCTCTCCCCCTTCTCTCTCTTTACTCTCCCCCCGACTTTATTTCCAATTATACTAGATCTGTCAGGGTTTTGACTGTTACTGCACCTTTAAGTTGGTTCACCAATCACAGTGATTCATCTATTTTAACACCTGCTCTCCTAACTAGCATTGCTTAGTATTTTGTTTCTCTATCTAGAGTAACTCTGAGCCTTACTCTCTGAGATTTTCACAGATACCTAACTTCAATTTTCCTCCTCAGGATTCATTGTTTACCAAAGTCATTTCTTTAACAAGAGGACAACACTCTCCTGTCAGCATTGGAATCTGCAGACCTCTAACATCTCGCTATTTCCTAGCCTGTAGTGTCTTGGCATCTTAACAACTACAGAGAAGCTGTTTCCTTTTTTCTTCAAGCAGGGATCTGTTTCTTGCAACACTAACAGGAAGTGACCGGGACCAAATTGTGCGCGCACAAGGAGTCAGGACAGGCAGCAGGTTCGGACAACAAACTTTGTGAGTAATATTTTCTAACCTTCCACAACTACTGTTTTGTGTTACTCTGCCTGTATTTCTACCGCTTCTCATGCTAACTGGGATTACTAGTTCAACACATACTGTGCACATACTTTGTATTAGCCTGATCTGTGATCTGCTTCAGATTGAGGCTGTGTTTTCCAATTGTGTATTATCCTCAGCAGAATATTAAGATTCATACCAAGTGTGACTGTCTAAATGTTATTTGATGAATAACTACTTCTAACCTTTCATTGTGGATTACAGCTCTGAAATTTGTGTTTACCTTACTTAAGGATTTTCTACAGAGATCACTGAGGATTACAAATAGAGATTCTATTTTGCATATTTTCTATCTAATGTCTAACATGTCGCTTCTCCCTCAATAAGGGTCTAACGTGACACCTGTGTATATAATTAAGTATTCAGTATATCCTGAAAACCATACTTTATAACAACTTTACACTATACTACTTGGTTTCACTTTGAAGCTAGTGTTACCAAATCACAATAGTGTTACATTTCACATTTTTGTCTTGTAAAGTTGTTACCTCCCTGACAAGATCTTATACACATATTTTTAAGACAGCCAATATTTAGGAAATTATCCTGTTAGTATTGACATACAGAAAAAATCTGGGGCCCGATCCGATATGCAGCGTCGCCTGCAAATGCCGGCGATGCTGAATTTTGCGCGGGTTTGTTATCCTATATACGGCGTAACCTAGAAGTTACGCCCGTATATTTCTGCCGTCGCCCGTAGTTTTTTGGGCCATAGGCAGGTATACCAAACCAGCGCAGTTTGGTATCCAATATACAGCGTAAGGACTTACGTGGCGAAAATGGAGAAATCTTACTCCATTTTCACCTTGCCACAAAAAGCAGCCGTAGTAAGCCTTACGCTGTCTATTGGAGCCCCGTAACACCCTAAACTAGCTGCTAAATAAACCTAACACCTAACGCATGCGCAATGTCTATCTAGCTGTCACCCGCGATCTGCTAAATAAAACCTAACACCTAACGCATGCGCAATGTCTATCTACCTGTCAACCGCGATCCCCCGCCGCAATCCCTAATAAAATATTTAACCCCTAAACCGCTGCTCCCGGACCCCGCTGCCACCTACAATAAAAGTATAACCCCCTAATGTGAGCTCCTACCCCGCCGCCAACTACATTAAACTACCCCCTAAAGTGAGCCCCTTACCCCGCCGCCATCTATTTTAAAATTATTAACCCCTAATTTAATCCCCCTACACCGCCGCCAGCTATATTAAATTAATTAACCCCTAATCTAATCCCCCTACCCCGCCGACAGCTATATTAAATTAATTAACCCCTAATTTAATCCCCCTACACCGCCGCCAGCTATATTAAATGAATTAACCCCTAATCTAATCCCTCTACCCCGCCGCCAGCTATATTAGATTAATTAACCCCTAATTTAATCCCCCTACACCGCCGCAAGCTATATTAAATTAATTAACCCCTAATCTAATCCCCCTACCCCGCCGCCACCTATATTAAATTATTTAACCCCTAAAATACTAAACTATCCCTACCACTAAACCTAAGTCTAACCCTACAAATAGCCCTGAAAAGGGCTTTTTGCGTTACATTACCCCAAAGTAAACTGCTCTATTGCCAGCCCTTAAAAGGGCTTTTTGCGGGGCATGTGAAATACAAAAGGAACAAGAGCGCACAGCCCAATCTGAGAGTAAAAGTCTTTACTAAAAGATAAAAGCGCATAAACAATATTAAACATACAAAATAAAAACAATTAGATGCAGTGTGTGATTATATCACCGTAAAGAGACTCCCCCACAGTTAAGGTGTATGCAAAGCTGCCGGAAAAACTGGGATCTTTAGTCAGTCAGTCCGCTGTTCCTCAAGCCAAATGCATGGAATCCATTAGTGTTGCAGCCAGACTTTTTCAAGAGGTTAGTTTACATCACAGCCTAATGTGATGTCTTTTAAAGTGTCTGTTCACAGGTAACCGGTATCAATCTCAGTTCTGGATAGGTGGGTCAAAATGTCCATCACAGACCTAACAGCTGATAGGTAAACTAGAAACTGAGACACACCTATGATTCTCCTTTCTAGAATTAACCCTGTATGGGCAAATTATTCTGAAAGGTCATTACTTGGTATTTTATATAACAAAATCAATTGATATGAGAAAATAAATCACACAAATGGTCATACAAAAACTTTACAAGACTAACTGAAATATATGTGTATATACATAAGAAGTTATATATAAAAAATGTATCTGTAAGTCTCTGATTCTGAAACATAGAGAAATATAGTGGAACTCTAAGAAAAAAAGTGTCTATATGTGTATGTTTTGAAGTGTGCTCTCCCTGTGGGGATGAAAGGACACAAGAAATGTTAGATATAGAAAATGCATAAAATGAACCCTATGCCACACTAAAAATAACACAAATAGAGGAAAACTGTAAAAAGGTGCATCCAAAAACTAAGGCGTATTTAACCTATGTAATGGAAGAATCTTTAAACCAGTTATAAAAAATTGGCATTAGCAAATCTGTTCATGTACGCTCATATTGGAAACTAACTCAAAACAAGTTTGTATCCCATATTTTAATCTAATGGGAACAAATTACCCGTCCTATTATTATAGTTCCAATACAATTACATGAATGCTTGTAAATCAAGGTCAATATTGAGACCCCGACTACTTGTAGTGTTTAGGGTACCTAACTCGTGTATCCAATATGTTTCTCGTTGGCGCAATGTTTTCAACCTATTGTTTGAAGCATATGGAGCAATCCAATCAATGAGCTTGATTTTTAAACTTTTAGGATCCGAATTGTGGAAAATTCTAAAATGTTCTGGAACACTATGACCTTTGAACTTATTTTTAATATTGTTCCAGTGTTCATTAAACCTAGTTCTAACTGTGAGTTTGGTTCTTCCTACGTAAAAACAATTGCAATCACAGGTAAGGAGGTATACGACGTATACTGATTTGCATGTGAACTTATTCTTCACTCTATATGTTTTTAGATTATGAACATCTTTGAATGAGTCTCCTTTATCTATGTGTTTACACATACCGCACTTGTTAGTGTTACATGGCCAAGTTCCATTACTTCTAATTAACCAATTGCCTTCTGGCGTACTTTTATTAGTAATTTGTGGTCTCAATTTAGAAGGTGCTAAAATACGTTTAAGATCTTTATTCTTTTTATAAGTAATCACTGGTTTGTCTTGGAGTATCTGTCCTAAGATGGGATCACTGGTTAAAATCGCCCAGTGTTTATTGAGTATCTTTTCAATATCCCTACTACCTTGACTATACGTGGTTATAAACCTAATCTCATCCCGTTCTTTATTATTATTTCCCTTACTTATGGGATTGAGCATCTCCTTCCTATCCATATTAAGGACCCTCTGTTTGACACTGTGTATTAGATGGGGATCATATCCTTTATCTAAAAACCTTTTATCTAATAGATCAGATTCCTTGTTAAAATCATGTATATAGGTGCAATTTCTCCTCACTCTCTGATATTGCCCTAGAGGTATATTTGTCTTCCATCTAGCTAAATGCCCACTTTCAGCATTAAGGAAACCATTTTTATCCGTCGGTTTCCTGTAATTTCTAACTGCCACTCTATCATGTTGGTCTATAAAAAAAATTCAGGTCTAGAAATTCTATTTCCTTATGTTGAGTGTTGCTAGTGAATTTTAAATTCATGTTATTCATATTCATATGTTCAAGAAATGGACTGATTAGTGTTTTGTCACCCTTCCAATATAGACACTTTTTTTCTTAGAGTTCCACTATATTTCTCTATGTTTCAGAATCAGAGACTTACAGATACATTTTTTTATATATAACTTCTTATGTATATACACATATATATTTCAGTTAGTCTTGTAAAGTTTTTGTATGACCATTTTTGTGATTTATTTTCTCATATCAATTGATTTTATTGTATAAAATACCAGGTAATGACCTTTCAGAATAATTTGCCCACACAGGGTTAATTCTAGAACGGAGAATCATAGGTGTGTCTCAGTTTCTAATTTACCTGTCAGCTGTTAGGTCTTTGATGGACATTTTGACCCACCTATCCACAACTGAGATTGATACCGGTTACCTGTGAACAGACACTTTAAAAGACATCACATTAGGCTGTGATGTAAACTAACCTCTTGAAAAAGTCTGGTGGAGACCAGAGGAAACGCGTTGAGGCATCTGTACTCACCCCCGTTAAGACTTCAGAACAGCTGACCGGCTGCAACACTAATGGATTCCATGCATTTGGCTTGAGGAACAGCGGACTGACTGACTAAAGATCCCAGTGTTTCCGGCAGTTTTGCATACACCTTAACTGTGGGGGAGTCTCTTTACGGTGATATAATCACACACTGCATCTATTTGTTTTTATCTTGTACGTTTAATATTGTTTATGCGCTTTTATCTTTTAGTAAAGACTTTTACTCTCAGATTGGGCTGTGCGCTCTTGTTCCTTTTGTATTTCACAGTTTTCCTACATAAAGGTGTCACCGGAGACCCTTTTTCACACGGAGCAGCACTTCTATCAATACACCGCAGCAGCGAAGGCTCTTCAGTCTATCCCGCTGAGATCGCGGGTACAGCGTCTAACGGGCACATTAGCTCTGTTTCTATCATCTTCTTTCGAAGAAAGCAAAGTGGCATCTTCAATCTTCTTTCGAAGAAAGAAGATTGAAGATGCCGCTTTGCTTGAAGACATCACCGGATGGAAGAAGACTCACTGCAGCTTGCTTGAAGACATCGCCCGGATCGGATGAAGAGTTCTGCCCGGCAGGGTGAATACAAGGTAGGGAGATCTTCAGGGGGGTAGTGTTAGGTTTATTTAAGGGGGGTTTGGGTTAGATTAGGGGTATGTGGGTGGTGGGTTGCAATGTTGGGGGGTGGTATTGTGTTTTTTTTTTTCAGGCAAAAGAGCAGTTTTCTTTGGGGCATGCCCCCGCAAAAGGCCCTTTTAAGGGCTGGTAATGTAAAAGAGCTAGCTTTTTAAATTTAGAATAGGGCAGGGAAATTTTTTATTTTGGGGGGCTTTATTATTTTATTAGGGGGCTTTATTATTTTATTAGGGGGCTTAGAATAGGTGTAATTAGCTTAAAAATCTTGTCATCTTTTTTTTATTTTTTGTAATTTAGTGTTTTTTTTTTGTAATTTAGTTTAGTTTATTTAATTGTATTTTAGTTAGATATTTGTAGTTTATTTAATTTATTGATAGTGTAGGTGTATTTGTAACTTAGGTTAGGATTTATTTTACAGGTAAATTGGTAATTATTTTAACTAGGTAGCTATTAAATAGTTATTAACTATTTATTAGCTATTGTACCTAGTTAAAATAAATACAAAGTTACCTGTAAAATAAATATAAACCCTAAAATAACTACAATGTAATTATTAATTTTATTGTAGCTATCTTAGGGTTTATTTTCTAGGTAAGTATTTAGATTTAAATAGGAATATTTTAATTAATAATATTAATATTAGATTTATTTTAATAAGAGTTTAGTTAGGGATGTTAGAGTTAGATAGGGTTATTATACTTAATATATATATATAATATAATAACGATATTAACTATATTAACCCTAATATAATTAGGGTTAATATAGTTAATATATATAATATAATAACTATATTAACCCTAATATAATTAGGGTTAATATAGCTGGCGGTGGTGTAGGGGATTAGATTAGGGGTTAATGTGTTTAATATAGCTGGCGGCGGTGTAGGGGGATTAGATTAGGGGTTAATACATTTATTATGGGTGGCGGCGGTGTAGGGGGATTTAGATTAGATGCAAGAGAGCTGTTTACTTTGTGACAAAGCCCCACCAAAAGCCCTTTTAAGGGCTGGCAATAGAGCAGTTTACTTTGGGGTAATGTCATTCAAAAAGCCCTTTTCAGGGCTATTTGTAGGGTTAGACTTAGGTTTAGTGATAGGGATAGTTTAGTATTTTAGGGGTTAAATAGTTTAATATAGGTGGCGGCGGGGTAGGGGGATTAGATTAGGGGTTAAATAATTGAATATAGGTGGCGGCGGTGTAGGAGGATTAAATTAGGGGTTAATAATTTTAAAATAGATGGTGGCGGGGTAGGGGCTCACTTTAGGGGGTAGGTAAGGTAGATGGCGGCGGGGTAGGGGCTCACATTAGGGGGTTATATATTTAATATAGCTGGCGGCGGGGTCCGGGAGCGGCGGTTTAGGGTATAATAACTTTATTAGCTGGCGGCGGGGTCCGGGAGCGGCGGTTTAGGGATTAATAACTTTATTAGCTGGCGTCGGGGTCCGGGAGCGGCGGTTTAGGGGTTAATACATTTTTTATTGTTAGGAGTGAGAGGGGGGATAGCGGATATAGGGGTATACGTGTCGGGCTATGTTTGGGAGGTGTGTTAGACAGTACGGGTGATTTCATACTTTAGTCAGGTTTGTAGGCGCCGGCAGTTTCTAAAGTGCCGTAAGTCACTGGCGACTCCAGAAATTTGTACTTACGCAGATTTCTGGACATCGCTGGCCGTATATAGGATAGCTCGAGTTGCGAACTGAAACTGCGGGCGGCGGGGATTCCCTCGCTTGCGCCACAAACTACGCCGTATATCGGATCGCGCCCCTGATCTTTTGAATGAGGCAGTTATATGTTTTTGTATATTTACCGGATATGTCAATATTGCCTTAAGCCATTTTGCAAAAAATATTTTAACTGCTTTCTCATATATCATATTTGGCTCATATTGTTCTAAATTAATCTGATTTAAATTTCCATGAGCTTAAAATCATGTTCCTGCCTATCAAACTTGCTGTATTAATCAAGTTGTTAGTTTCATTTGGATAGGATTTACGATATAGAAAGAGTATGTCCCTAGATTCTAAACTTATTTGTCTATCCACAAATCTATTCAACCAATAATTCATCTTGAACCAAAACTTTTGCACTTTCGGACAGTACCAAAAACAATGCAGGAAATCTGCCAGGGGAAAAGAACATCTAGAACAACCTAAAGAAGTGTTGTGGGACCATTTAGCTATCCTAGCTGGGGATAGATATGCCTTGTTGAATACTCTGAAATGTGATTCTCTCCATTGTTGTGAGTTAGTACATTTCTGCAATAGTTATAAATTCTGGTCAATATCCTTAATCGTTAAATCATTGAAATCTTTTAACCATATAGAGTGTATTATATCCACATTTTCTAGACCTGTCTTTTGCATTAAAATATTATACCAAATAGAAATTGACGTTAATCCAGCCTTATAAAATGTAATCCATTGATCGATTCCTTCTAGTGTCCAATCCCTCCCATATTTCTCTATTAATGCAAAATAATAGTGTTGTAACTGTAGATATGCAAAAATTCCTTATATGAAAGATCATATTCTTGCCTAATGTCTAAAAATGATTTAATTGTGCCTCAATTAAAATCGTCTAACTGATATATATATATATATATATACAGTGTGTATATATCTCAGACCCTTCCGTTTCCATCTCTTAAAAATATTTGTCACTAAACTTGCAGCAAACTCTGGATTACCCCAGATCGGTAGATATAATGAGAGATAATGCCTAGTTCTCTATTAAATTTGTTCCAAGCTACAATTATATTAAATATTGTATCCTTAACTCTAATTGATTTTGGGATGTCTCTTTCTGATAGATGTAATAAACACGCTGGTGAGCCTGGGGAGTTCAGGTCCGATTCTATTTGCAGTTAAGTAACTAGATTTTTTTCTGTAATCCAATCACTGGCTACCTTTACCATGCATTCCTAATTATAGTATCTTAAATTGGGAAATCCTAGCCCCTTGACCCTTTACTTTGCATCAATTTCCACAGTGCAATTCTTGATTTTTTCCATTTCCAGAAATATTGCGAGCAATGTATGTAAAATTTCTTTATATACTTTTCCTTTATGAATAGCGGGAGATTTTGGGAAAAAAATACAATTTTCGGTAATATAATCATCTTAACCAAATGAACTTTTGCTGAAAGTGTTAAGGGGAACTGACTCCATCTTGTTAATTTACAGGTAGATTACGAATTGTGTGTTCGTGCTTTAATGCTGAGAAAATGGTAATTTCAGCGTTAAAACAGCAACGCAGCCATTTTGAGACTTGTCGGTATAGCTGTACCGCAAGCCTTTTAGCCTGTAATGCAACGTCAGTCCCACACTTGAAAAAATTACGTTTTTTCATGGGATTCCCATAGCGCTGCCATTACGAGTTTTGTGGTGAGGCTAAAAAGCTTGCGTTACACCCTATAATGACAAGTTCTGTACCGCCATCTGAGAGCAGTAGTTATGAGTTTTACGCAACAAAACTGTTACATAAAACTCATAACTAAACTGTTACAAAGTACACTAACACCCATAAACTACCAGCAACTAACCCCTAAACCGAGGCCCTCCCACATCACAAACACTATTTTAAAGTTATTAACCCCTAATCTGCCGCTCCCAACATCGCCGCCTCTAATAAAATTTATTAACCCCTATTCCACCGCTCCCCGACATGTTGCCACTATACTAAAGTTATTAAACCCTATTCTCCCACACCCCAACCCTAACCCCTATTCCGCCGCTCCCAGACATCGGCGCAACTAAATAAAGTTATTAACCCCTAAACCTCTGGCCTCCCAATCACTACCACTAAATAAACCTATTAACCCCTAAACCGACAAGCCCCCACATCGCAACAACCTAAATTAACCTCTAAACATAACAGTAAAACTAACTCTAACTGTAACCCTAAGCCTAACACCCCCTAAATTTAACATAATTAAAATAGAGCTAAATTAAAGTTATAATTATTAACTAAATAATACCTATTTAAAACTAAATATATACTTACCTGTGAAACAAAACCTAAACTAGCTACAATGTAACTTTTATTGTAGCTACCTTAGGTTTTATTTTTATTTCACAGGTAAGTTTGTATTTATTTTAACTAGGTAGGCTAGTTAGTAAATAGTTATTATTTATTTACTAACTACCTAGTTAAAATAAATACAAACATACCTGTGAAATAAAACCTAAGCTGCCAGATACTAAAACCTAACATTACAAAAAATTAAAAACACTAAAATGAGAAAAAATACCATTACAAAAAATAACAAACAAAATTATCCAAAACAATAAAAATTATTCCTATTCTTATACCCTTTTTTAAAAAAAAAAAAAAAAAACACCCCAAAATAAAAAACCCTAATCTAATATAAACTACCAAGGGCCCTTAAAGGGGTCTTTTGTAGGGCATTAAAAGGGCCTTTTGTAAGGCATTGCCCTAAAGAAATCAGTTATTTTTCTACAAAAGAAAAACAAACACCACCTAATAGTACACAAACCCCCACTCCCCCAAACCCACAAAAGAAAAATAAAGTAAAACCTAATTTACCCATTGCCTAGAAAAGGGCATTTGTATGGGCATTGCCCTTAAAAGGGCATTCAGCTCTTTTTCTTGTCCTTAAAAGGGCATTCAGCTCTTTTAAAAAAATGCCCAAACCCTAAACTAAGAAAAAACCCACCCCAAAAAACTAAAAAACACCTAACACTAACACCTCTTTAGGTACTCACAGTTGCTGAAGTCCCACTTGAACGATCGTCATCCCGGTGGCTCCATCTTCATCCAGGCGGCTCCATCTTCATACATCAATGGACTGGCATATTCTTTATCCCTGCAGGGCGGAACAGTTGATGCGTGGAGGTGGAGGTCCAGGCAAAAGGTCCAAGGCGGAGGTCCAAGGTGGGGGTCCAGGCGAAAGTCTATTGATCCAATGTGGAGGTCCTCTTCATGCGATCGTCCTTCACACACTGAGAATTAAAATGCAAGGTACCCCTTTTATACTGGGGGTACCATTGAATTCTTATTGGCTGAAAAATTTAAATCAGCCAATAAGAATCAGGGCTGCTAAAATCCTATTGGCTGTTCAAATCAGTCAATAGGATTTAAGTAGCTCTCATTCATATTGGCTGATTGGGATGAAGATCGTTCAAGTGTTAGGTTTTTTAAAGGTTTTTGGGGTGGGGGTTTTTTAGATTAGGGTTTTGGCATTTCTTAAAAGAGCAAACTTCCAAGGTTAGCAGTTATGTCCCCCATCACGGATAGATGCAAGAGGGAAGATTGTAATTAAAACATCCATTTTATTGAAATAATACACAAAGTAAAAACACTCAAGCACAGCACACAGGCACTAACAATTTCATGCCCACAGGCATTGCATCAGAGCTAATTTACAAGTTGATACACATCATATTATAAGCACTAAGGGTTTCCTCTAGTAGCCAATCAAGACACATGACAGGTTAATACGTCATTTCCTTATGCACATTCATTAAACATACAGCTACTCAAACTTAATTTAGCTTAAAAATGTGTTACAGTGTTGGCAAAGCTAAACTCGACACTCAAACATGTTTCTTCATAATCGCTATTATTACAAGTTTTAATTATAATCTTCCCTCGTGCATCTATCCATGATGGTGGACATAACTGCTAACCTTGGAAGTTTGTTTAAATTTGTTTGTGAGCGTGTAGGAGAGCCCTTTCAGCTGCAGCAAGTTTTGTCGGCGTCGTCGTGTTGGTAGCCATTAACCGAGTGGAGGAACGAGTACCTCTGAGCCCTTCCCGGATCCTACCTGCATGGCGGACCACCGTTATTAGTACACGGACACAGACTGTTATGTGGATTCGGTAAGGTGGTAATACCACAGCAGTATACTATTTTGAGAGTGATCATTTGCTTGACTATCAAGGCACTCATAAACCCTTTCATCCTTACATTCCTTAAGGGATTGTTTTATTCATAATACTCCCATGATAAGTTCATTAATATGCTTATTGATATCATTTGATATTTACAAAGGGAGTTTGAATGGACTTTGCTTATTTTCTACAGTTTATTTGTTTCATTCCTTTGTGCACATTTCTTAAAAGAGCTGAATGCCCTTTTAAGGGCTAGAAAAAGAGCTAAATACCCTTTTAAGGGCAATGCCCATACAAATGCCCTTTTCAGGGCAATGGGTAGATTAGGGTTTTTTTAGATAGTTTTTTTATTCTGTGGGTTTGGGGGAGTGGGGGTTTGTAATGTTAGTGGGTCTTGGTATTTTTGTTTAGAAAAAGCGCTGATTTCTTTAGGACAATGCCCTACAAAAGGCCCTTTAAAGGGCTATTGGTAGTTTATTATACTTTAGGTTTCTTTTATTTTGGGGTGGTTTTTTTTTTAATGGGTATTAGAATAGGAATAATTTTTATTATTTTGGATAATTTGTTTGTTATTTTGTGCAATGTTTTTTTTTTCATTTTGGGTTGTTTTTTTTAGAATAGCCAAATTTTATTTTTAATGGGCAACAAAAGAGCTGAATGCCCTTTTAAGTTAAACGCCCATACAAATGCCCTTTTCATGGCAATGGGTAGATTAGATTTTACTTTATTTTTATTTTGTGGGTTTGGGGGTGGGTGGTTGTATACTATTGGGGGGGTTGTTTTTCTTTTGTAGAAAAAAAGCTGATTTCTTTAGGGCAATGCCCTACAAAAGGCCCCTTTAAGGGCCCTTGGTAGTTTATTATAGATTAGGGTTTTTATTTTGGGGTTGTTTTTTTTTTTTAAACAGGGTATTAGAATAGGAATAATTTTTATTGTTTTGGATAATTTTGTTTGTTATTTTTTGTAATGGTATTTTTTTTTATTTTTTGTAATGTTAGGTTTTAGTGTAAGGCAACTTAGGTTTTATTTCACAGATAAGTTTGTATTTATTTTAACTAGGTAGTTAGTAAATAGTTAATAACTATTTACTAACTAGTCTACCTAGTTAAAATAAATACAAACTTATCTGTGAAAAAAAAAAAACCAAAGCTAGCTACAATATAACTATTAGTTATATTGTAGCTAGCTTAGGTTTTGTTTCACAGGTAAGTATGTATTTAGTTTTAAATAGGTATTATTTAGTTAATAATTCTAACTTTAATTTAGCTCTATTTTAATTATGTTAAATTTAGGGGGTGTTAGGTTTAGGGTTAGGTTTAGGGTTACTGTTAGGTTTAGCGGTTAATAAAGTTTAATTTAGGTTGTTACGTGGGGGCTGTCAGTTTAGGGGTTAATAGGTTTATTTAGTGGTAGTGATGTGGGAGGCCAGATATTTAGGGGTTAATAACTTTGTTTAGTGTCAGCGATGTCGGGGGGGGTGGCGGTATAGGGGTTAATATCTTTATTATAGTTGTGTTCGATGTTGGAGTTCGGGGGAATAGGGGTCAATAACTTTAGTATAGTGGCGGCGATATTGGGAGCAGCAGATTAGGGGTTAATAGATTTATTTTGGTGGCGGGGATATCGGGAGCAGAAGATTAGGGGTTAATAACATTATGCAGGTGTCAGGGATGTTGGGGGCAGCATATTAGGGGTGTTTAGACGTGGGGTTTATGTTAGGGTGTTAGGTTTAAACATAACTTTTTTTCCCCATAGACATCAATGGGATTGCGTTACGGAGCTTTTCATTCCACGGTTCAGGTGTAAGTTTTTTTTCTAACACTCTCTCCCTATTTATGTCTATGGGGAAAGCGTGCATGAGCACGTCAAAGCGGCACTTGTATTTTGTGTGGTATGGAGCTCAACGCAACCATATCGCACATAAGTCAGCTTTTCTAAAACTTGTAATGGCAGCGCTATGGAGGGTGAAATAAAGCAACTTTTGTTGCGTTCGTTAAGTACCCTCTATAGAGCAAAACTTGTAATCTAGGTAATAGTTAATATAGAATTCCAGAGTCTGTTATAGTTTATTTCATACCATTCTGCATGATTTTTACTCAGGAGTATACCTAGGTATTTGATATACTCCTTAACTTCCTTAAATGGAGAGGATTTTATACTCATCTCATTTCTATGTAACCATAAAAATCTCAGATTTATTTATATTAATTTTATTTTCTGAGAAGGAACTATAAATTTTAATAATTTCTAATAAGATTGGTATATTTCTCCTAGAATTCCCAATAAATATCAGCAAATCAGCTGCATAAAGTGAAAGGACAATTCTGGATTTCCCTATTTGAATACCTTCTAGCTCTTTTCTAAGGCGTATTGCTAATAGTTCAATAGATATATTAAATAGTAGGGGGGAGAGTGGGCATCCTTGTCTAGTACCTTTGGCTATATCTAGCTTATTAGAGATGGAGCCGTTTATTAACACAACAGAGGATGGGTTACTATAAATTAATTTTATAAAACTATTAAAATGACCCTTTATTCCAAACTTTTCTAATGATGTAAAGAGGTGATCCCAAGTGATAGAATCGAAAGCCTTTTCGGCATCTATCATGATAAGAGCAGCTTCTTTTTGCTTTTTACCATTCTGTTTGTAAGATTTGAGCCAAATATTTTCAATTAACAATAATAATTTCCTCATATTTCTTGTTGCATTTTTGCCTTTCATAAAACCTGTTTGATCTTGGTGTATTAATAAATCTAAGATTGACTTTAATCTATTTCTCAGTATGGAAGTTCCGGTTCATACCGGGTTTAAATTTCTCAGAGACGGGCGGCCCGCCGCCTTTGATAAAGCCCTATACGGGCGAAACGCGTTAGGTGTAGAGATAGAGCATTGTTAAGCTCTTGTTTTAAAAATTAGGAAGAAGTAGTCGGTTACGATTATTGGGGTCCACCGGTACCAATAGGTTGTCAGCGTGGTACACTACTTAGGAAACTTTTGAAAGGGATACCCATTAACTAATACCATCTATACCAGTAACCTAAAGTCATAACCTTTTATAGCTTACTAGTAACATATTGACGACTAACGGTTACAAGATGGCTAAAGTTGATATGGGGTATCTATATGGGTAACTGGGCTAATTTAGACTACAAACATAGCCAATAACAGCATAGATAACTGCTAATTCAGACTAAGAATTATGAGATAGATTCACAATAACAGACCAACATAACAAACTACACGCTGGTAGCGTGATACTATTTTGTGTACAATAAAATTATAGTTACAACAAGACCTATTATATTACATAAGTGTACTAAAGCGCAAATAGTAACAGAGTATTGAGTTACATATAGCGAGCTCCCTGCAGGCACACGATTGCTGCCAAAATAAATTAAAATTAACCACATTACGGTTCGTTTGGGGAACAGAATTGTACATCTGAAATGTTAACTGTGAATACATTAAAGTAACACTATCTATACTCAGAGAATTCGAACTCAGTAAAGTATAACTCACTATAACAATCACTTCAGGCGCTGCATAACATTATAAGCAGTACCGTTAAAACTTTAATGAAGTTCAGAAATCACAACTGACGCATAAAATACAGACCTATATATTTCACACGGTGCAGTGGTACTATTACACCACAATATTCTGATTTAATCATACCAATAACCAATAACACTATTTAAAAGTGTATTGGGATTTGCACAAGAATAGTAACTAAATCTCTGCTTCACAAAAATAAAGTGACCTTTTATGTTTAATGTTATGAAATGTTAACTGTGAATGCATTAAAGTGATAGTATCTATGCTAAGGGAATTCGAACTCAGTAAAGTATAACTCACTATAACAATCACTTCAGGTGCTGCACAACATTGTAAGCAGCACTGTTAAAACTTTAATGAAGTTCAGAAATCACAACTTATGCACAAAACAAGACCTGTATATTCTACACTGTGTAGTGGTACTATTACACCACAATATTCTGATTTAATCATACCAATAACCAATAACACTATTTAACAGTGTATTGGGATTTGCACAGGAATAGTAACTAAATCCCTGCCTTACAAAAATAAAGTTATCTTGTATGCTGAATATCACATCACTAGTTAACGTGAAAATACAGAATAGCTAGGGCTTCTCTAATATACACTTAGCTATTACGAAATAGAATTGAGTAAGATATATGTAAACTTGAAAGAATAATAGCTTGATTACACTATATCCTAGCTTATTCTCAATACAAAATCACTTTAGACCAGAGGGTCAAACGCAACTATATATGAGGCATTGGGATACTATACTACATACAAACCAATTTACTTGACATTAACCCTATGATAAGTAAACATAAAAGAGAGTGCAAGGAAAAATAGCAGTAGCAACAATTCAGCCCCTGTTAAGTGACTTATATTGATACAATAATAAACAACTGAAGAATAATACCAGCAACTATCTTATCTCAGATATTCTAGAGAATTCTAGTAGCCCTGTACTCTAATACATTTATCGTTTCCTACACTAGACAACCAGCATTTTATGTGTAGATTATCCTATATGTAAGAGATCATTTCAAATAAATTAAAGTCTCAGAGGATGGATAACAACAATATTTATACATAAACATATTGTATCAGTATTTAACTGATTTCTTTTTGTATAAGACATCCGTGCTACCAAGCTGAGCTTAAGTAAACTCTCTACTGGGTATTGTTATAATAACCTACACTACATCTACTCAGTCTTATAGAATTGAACCGGTGTACCGCAGAGATTTCTGTATAGATTATACTGTAATACAATTATCTGGGCTATCATACCCCAAAGGCCTATTTACATAGATTATTGCATATAACACAATCTATACAAGACTACTTTATCCTAGGTTTTTAATCGTTTATGTTTCCCCCTTCTTTTTCCCCCTTCTCCAATTATTTTAACTAAACTAATAAAAGTTAAGTTTTAGACTCTGGAAGTAAACGCCGCACATGAGGTTAAGACAGTGAGTGCTAAAACCGCATTCTTTTGTGGAAGTGACTCCATCACCTCCACTTTTTGTTTGTATGCTATTGTTGTGCGGTAGCACCCCTCCCTCTAACAGCATAGATTAATTTCATATTAACGTAAAATTATTGACCACTATAGAAATACTGGGGAGTGTGTCTGAGTGTAGTGCCATTGCTCAAACTCGTTTCCAAATTTTCAGTATACTTTCTAAAGCTATTTCTGAGAGCATTAGATAGCTGAAGATCTCTGGTTTTCATCTGTTTACTTCTTTTAATAAGCCAAGCTTTGATCTCGCCCCTAAAGAATGCTTTTGCAGTTTACCAGAATATTTCTGCCTTTTCTCTATATGAGCTATTAAAAAGAACAAATTCTTCTTCAAAGCGGCATCTTCTATCTTCATCCGATGAGGACCGGCTCCATCTTGAAGACCTCCATCGCGGATCCATCCTTCTTCTCCGACGACTAGACGACGAATGACGGATCCTTTAAATGACGTCATCCAAGATGGCGTCCCTCGAATTCCGATTGGCTGATAGGATTCTATCAGCCAATCGGAATTAAGGTAGGAATATTCTGATTGGCTGATGGAATCAGCCAATCAGAATCAAGTTCAATCCAATTGGCTGATCCAATCAGCCAATCAGATTGAGCTTGCATTCTATTGGCTGTTCCGATCAGCCAATAGAATGCAAGCTCAATCTGATTGGCTGATTGGATCAGCCAATCGGATTGAACTTGATTCTGATTGGCTGATTCCATCAGTCAATCAGAATATTCCTACCTTAATTGCAATTGGCTGATAGAATCCTATCAGCCAAACGGAATTCGAGGGACGCCATCTTGGATGACGTCATTTAAAGGAACCGTCATTCATCGTCTAGTCGTCGGAGAAGAAGGATGGATCCGCGATGGAGGTCTTCAAGATGGAGCCGGTCCTCATCGGATGAAGATAGAAGATGCCGCTTTGAAGAAGATGGTTGCCGGTCCGGATCTACTCTTCTTCCCGGATAGGATGAAGACTTTGGACCTTCTTCTGGACTTCTTCAGCCGTCGGATGATGGATGTCTAGCCCCCGCTTGGGCTTGGATGAAGATTTTGGAGCCAGGACGGATCGGTGATAACTGGTTAGTTGAAGATAAGGTAGGAAGATCTTCAGGGGCTTAGTGTTAGGTTTATTTAAGGGGGGTTTGGGTTAGATTAGGGTTATGTGGGTGGTGGGTTGTAATGTTGGGGGGGGGGGTATTGTATGTGTTTTTTTACAGGCAAAAGAGCTGAATTTCTTGGGGCATGCCCCGCAAAGGGCCCTGTTCAGGGCTGGTAAGGTAAAAGAGCTTTGAACTTTTGTAATTTAGAATAGGGTAGGGCATTTTTTTATTTTGGGGGGCTTTGTTATTTTATTAGGGGGCTTAGAGTAGGTGTAATTAGTTTAAAATTGTTTTAATATTTTTCTAATGTTTGTAGATATTTTTTTATTTTTTGTAACTTAGTTATTTTTTAATTTTTGTACTTTAGTTAGTTTATTTAATTGTATTTATTTGTAGATATTGTATTTAATTCATTTATTGATAGTGTAGTGTTAGGTTTAATTGTAGGTAATTGTAGGTATTTTATTTAATTTATTTATTGATAGTGTAGTGTTAGGTTTAATTGTAACTTAGGTTAGGATTTATTTTACAGGTAATTTTGTAATTATTTTAACTATTTTAGCTATTAAATAGTTCTTAACTATTTAATAGCTATTGTACCTGGTTAAAATAAATACAAAGTTACCTGTAAAATAAATATAAATCCTAAAATAGCGATAATATAATTATAATTTATATTGTAGCTATATTAGGATTTATTTTACAGTTAAGTATTTAGCTTTAAATAGGAATAATTTATTTAATAAGAGTTAATTAATTTCGTTAGATTAAAATTATATTTAATTTAGGGGGGTGTTAGTGTTAGGGTTAGACTTAGCTTTAGGGGTTAATACATTTATTAGAATAGTGGTGAGCTCCAGTCGGCAGATTAGGGGTTAATGTTTGAAGTTAGGTGTTGGCGATGTTAGGGAGGGCAGATTAGGGGTTAATACTATTTATTATAGGGTTAGTGAGGCGAATTAGGGGTTAATAACTTTATTATAATAGCAGTGCGGTCCGGTCGGCAGATTAGGGGTTAATAAGTGTAGGCAGGTGGAGGCGACGTTGTGGGGGGCAGATTAGGGGTTAATAAATATAATATAGGGGTTGGCGGTGTTAGGGGCAGCAGATTAGGGGTACATAGGGATAATGTAAGTAGCGGCGGTTTACAGAGCGACAGATTAGGGGTTAATAATAATATGCAGGGGTCAGCGATAGCGGGGGCGACAGATTAGGGGTTAATAAGTGTAAGGTTAGGGGTGTTTAGACTCGGGTACATGTTAGAGTGTTAGGTGCAGACGTAGGAAGTGTTTCCCCATAGCAAACAATGGGGCTGCGTTAGGAGCTGAACGCGGCTTTTTTGCAGGTGTTAGGTTTTTTTTCAGCTCAAACAGCCCCATTGTTTCCTATGGGGGAATCATGCACGAGCACGTTTTTGAGGCTGGCCGTGTCCGTAAGCAACTCTGGTATCGAGAGTTGAAGTTGCGTTAAATATGCTATACGCTCATTTTTTGGAGCCTAACGCAGCCATTCTGTGGACTCTCAATACCAGAGTTATTTTAAAGGTGCGGCCAGAAAAAAGCCAGTGTTAGCTACGCGGGTCGTTTACCGACAAAACTCTAAATCTAGCCGTTAGTATATTAACTTTATCTTGGAAATTGAGATATTTAATAATTATAGTTCTCTTTCCATATCGCGATGTACCCTGATCTCTAGGTTGTCCCGTCCTATGTGCTCTCTCCATTAATATTGGACCCGTCTGAATTCCTACTATTTCCAGCAGTCACACTGCCGCAAAATGCAATAAATCTTTAAACCCTGGGGATTCAGGTAGACCTATAATTCTTAAATTGTTTCTGTGCGACCTCTCTTCCATTTCTTCTAGTCTATTCTGAAATAGGATATATTTTTCTCCTGACTTTTAATCAGCTGATCCTGAGTGTTAGTCAAGTCCTTGAGGTCTGAGACCCTATTTTCTACTTTGGTGATTCTAGTTGCCTATTTTTCTTTTTGGAATTGTTCAAGTTGTGGAGTAATCATCTCTGTGATCTATCTCACTAAATTTTGAGGGTCTACTCAAGCCATTGAAGTGCTTGAATTCATACTGTTATCTATAAATGCCTCAGCATTACTCCTAGTTTTTTTGTTTTTGTTTGGGGGGCATCGCAGGTGATTTAACCTTTGTACTGTGCATATATTTCTCCATCCAGAAAATAAGATTACAGCTTTGCAAAAAAAGTGTAGGCCCAAACAAGTGAAAATGTGAC
The DNA here is from genome assembly GCF_027579735.1 of Bombina bombina. Classification (NCBI taxonomy): domain Eukaryota; kingdom Metazoa; phylum Chordata; class Amphibia; order Anura; family Bombinatoridae; genus Bombina; species Bombina bombina. The sequence goes on along the minus strand of NC_069503.1, from coordinate 619,774,842 downwards.
GTCTTTAATTATGATTAATGTGACAACTAAATGTGCCCTAGATAAAAAGCCTTAATGATTTCTCTTGATATATCCTTATCAGTATTCAGACTGAAGTTATTATAAAAGCTGATCCCCAGGGCTTTATTACCCTAAGCAGGTGTGCACTCCTGAATGCCTCTAAAGAAAGGCTGCTGAGATCTTTTTTATAATATACAGCATATCTGAGTTCTTTCATATATGTTTTTCTCTCAGATCAGCTATCAGTCATCCTTCTTTTGTGCTTATAGTTCAGCTATCTCCTGTATTAGCTTATATGTAAATTTCCCATTTAGTGTTTTTTTTATTGTTTCATTAATGCCAGTAAAGTGTTTCACCTTAACCGCCTTAAATCTCAATAGCTTTCCATTTTATCCATTTTCTGTGTGTCTTTAATTATTATTAATTTTCTTATCTGCCACCATTGTGCTATTATTTTAATCCCTGGAATGTGTGGGATTATTATGCCCTTAGTGTATGTATATGGGAGGATAGAGCTGTTATTGAAATGTTGGCGCCATTTATTTTGTAGGACACAGCGTGTTTGCAGCCTACCTGAGCTCCGGGTCACTTTATCTCCCCTGGGGAAGTCTCCTGCCATGTAGATATTTAAATCCCCAGGCAAATACACCATTGTGTGCTTTGGGAGAGTCGCCAAATCTGCTTGCTCAGTTGGTGCTGCAGGGGATTATTTTGGAGCCTCCGGATCGTGTGATCTGTGACGCAGTTTAGAAGTTACCTGTTTTAAAATATCTCCGGTGAATTTTATTTTTGCCTCTGAAGTGCCAGGTAGTTATCCGATTCTATCCCCTATGGGATTTGCTTAAATTGGTGGCATTTATTGAAGTGTAAATCAGCTTTTGATGTTGATGTTAGACGGAGCTCTGAGTCTATGGACCTGATCCGACACTGCAGATCAGGTCCGCAAGACCTCGCTAAATGCGGAGAGCAATACGCTCTCCGCATTTAACATTGCACCAGCAGCTCACAAGAGCTGCTGGTGCAACGCCGCCCCCTGCTGACTCGCGGCCAATCGGCCGCTAGCAGGGAGGTGTCAATCGATCGGGTTGATTTTCGACGATTCATGTCCGTCTGTTTAGAGCAGGCGGACAGGGTTATGGAGCAGCGGTCTTTAGAAGTTGTGAAGACTCGCCAGAAACACGGCCCGTCAAGCTCTGTACGGAGCTTGATAAATGGGCCTGTATGCCTCTATCTCTGAGCTTGGTCAGGCCCTGCACCATTAATTTTTACTTTAAAGGGACACTCATGTCAAAATAAACTTTTATTATTCAGAAAGAGCATGCAATTTTAAGTCACTTTCCAATTTACATCTATTATTATGTTTTTATAATCACACTTTTTGGGGAACAAGATCCTACTGAGCTTGTGCACAAGCTCAAAGGGTATACGTATACTAGTCTGTGATTGGATGATGTCTGTCTCATGATACAGGGGGTCAGAAAATGGGGGGGGGGGGAATAAATTTGTCAGAAAAAAATCTTCTGCTTATTTGAAAATCAGAGTAGGTGTTAATTTATTGTCTTTTTATTTTGCACTTTAATTATACTGCATTGAGTGGTCCTTTAACTAATGATGACCTTAACAGAGAAGTATTGGCAGGAGCACAGGCGACAGAAGTAGGCAGCAGAGTTACTAAACTAGGTAGGCCCCTGGTTCACAAACTCGAAAAATACACCTACAAGGAAGAAGGACAAAGGCGTGCCTAGAGTCCCTTGGACACAGTGGTGTGGAGTGGTGTAGACAGTTTGTGTATATGTGTATGTCCATGTATGTGCATGCGCGTGTCTTCGTATATATATATGTGTATGTTTGTATGTGTGAAACATGCATAATTATGTCTATATGTGCATGTGTCTAAGTTTGTGTATATATATCTGTATGTGTTTATGTGTGTGTATGTGAATGTGTGTATGGATGTGTATGTGTGTGTTTGTGTTATGTGCGTGTGTTTGTGTAAATGTTCATGTGTGTGTATGTGCATATGTGTGTGTGTTCTTGTATATGTGTGTATGTATGTATCTGTGCATGTGTATGTTTTTGTGTATATATGTCTGTATGTGTGCGTGTATATGTGTTTATGTGCATGTGTGTGTGTATGTTTGTGTATATGTGCATGTGTTGTATGAATGTTTGTATATGTGCATGTGTGTGTGTTTGTATGTATGTATATATATATATATATATATATTTATGTGTGTGTATGGATGTGTATATGAGTGTGTATGTGTATTTGTGCATGCGTTTGTGTGCATATGTCTGTATGTGTGCGTGTATATGTGTTTATGTGCATGTGTGTGTGTATGTTTGTGTATATGTGCATGTGTTGTATGAATGTTTGTATATGTGCATGTGTGTGTGTTTGTATGTATGTATATATATATATATATATATATATTTATGTGTGTGTATGGATGTGTATATGAGTGTGTATGTGTATTTGTGCATGCGTTTGTGTGTATATATGTGTCTATGTGTGTGGGTGCATTTGTGTATATATGTGTATATATATATATGTGTATATATATATATATATATATATATATGTGTGTGTGTGTGTGTGTGTGTGTGTGTGTGTGTGTGTTTGTATGAGCATGTGGGTGTTTTTGTGTATAAATGTCTGTATGTGAGTATGTATAGGTGTTTTTTAATGTGTGTTTATGTTTGTATGTATATGTATGTGTATATGTGTTTGTGTGTGTGTATGTGTGCTTATGTGCATTTGTGTTTGAGTATATTTGCATGTGTGTGTATGTATGTGTGTTGTGCATTTGTGTTTATGTGTGTATGTGTGTGTGTTTGTGTATGTGCATATGTGTCAAACAATTATCTGGCACATTTCCCCTCCTGATATCAGGCTCTGGATTCACCCCTTGCGTCTAAGGAAGGCGGACATGTGCCTAAAGAGTCCCTAGAAAACAGCAGGTACCAGGTAATTAAGGATTTGCCATTGACTGATGACCACCACAGAGCTTGGAAGGGCAGGAATAGCACAAGGGAGCAGAGTTATATTAATAACCACATAAGCCTCTGGACTATAGTACATCAACCCCCCTAATACACCTCTAAAGAAAGTGACAAGTGTAGTTAAAGTATTATGGGTTAAAGGAAATAAAGTTTTCACACTTTCACACACACCTGCTCCTTAAGAATATTTGATGTTATCCTTGTAGACTCAATTCAGAGATCTGTTTACAAAGACCTTGTGAAATTCCTTTAAAGGGAGCAAGGGCAGTATCTCTCAGAAGCCTAACTTAAACAGAAGGGAGAGATCTACCTTTAACATTATGCAATGATGAACTTTGAATAGATGCAAAACACTGTGGAATGTGGATCAATACTGCAGCAACCACTCTTGTCTGTTTTTTCCTAACTTGTGTGTACTCCACTTATTGGCATACAATCTTATCTTGCTTCCAGGCCGGCCTCTATCCTGTTGTCATCATGAACTTCTGCCTCTAGGACAGAGTTATGTCCTTATACAAATGGAAGAATCCAAGGCCAAGTGAACAAAGAGATGTGCCAAAATTCGGTTTTCACACTGCACCTAAGCTGTTAGATTTTAGTACAGCAACCTCATAAATACACCTTTAAGGAAGGCCAAAATGTTGAATTCCTGTTTGAAGCCTTAAAGTTAAACCACGCACATTATATTCCTAGTGTTTGAAATCAAAACTTACACATAGATGCTTCTATTTTAGCATGTTGGTACATTCCTTCCTTGGTCTGCTTTTATGAAACTGGATTTGAATTCATCATAAAACATAAGACTAGCACTGTCTTAGGCAAGAGGGCTATCCTCTATTCTATGGCTTCCTGACAATCCATTGGGATTTTAGGTATATCACAGAGAACTTGACCTAAAACACTGTCAGTATTGGCCAAGTTATAGCCTTGTTCAGTTATCTCTTTAGCAAAGTGGATGCCTTCCTTGAAAATCATGAAGTAGTAACCGGTGGCAGTGAAGTAGCAGCACTTGTCAGGAAGCTGAAGGAGTAGATAAAAGATTGCATGCTGAGAGTCTCCATTGATAAATGTTATTTGAAAAAGCTTGCATCCAGAAGTAAAATGTTTTAAAAGGGGTAATTCCTTTATTCTGACCATAAATTAAGGGAAGTAGCTGATGGTGTGTATATTTCTTTCATACAGAGTTGTATTTAGTTATCTCTCAAGAGGAAAATACAATTTTTCAAACTTAGAACTCTATAATGAAATAATAAAAGATAAATGTACCTTGAGTAGTTGAGAACTTATCTATGGGGACATCTATTCAAACTGAGTACTGATCAAAAGTCCTTAACCACTTTACTAACTACAAACAGACTAGGTCAAGCAGGAAACCTTATTGCTAGATGGTCAGCTAGACTAATTTTTTTTTACATATAAGTACAGGCCAGGAAATGAAAATGTGACAGCTGATCACCAGATGTTCAACTTGAAGATGATGTAGATGTTGTTTTTTTTACTTCGTACAAGCATTCTCACTGCAGTAACACAAAAACAAATTCAAGCAGCCTGTTTAGCATGCCCAATTCAGCAAGCATTATCAGGATTTCTGTTTTAGAATTGTCACATATTGAAGAAAAGTTTGTATACCCACACCAACTATTTTTGCGGTATGGTGCCGCCTGATGGAGATTCATCGATGATATCTTTGGCATATGGTTGGGCGACGTTGGTAGCCTATTGGAATTTGTTAATGACCTCAACTTAGCAGTATCTGGCCTTAAATTTACATTAAATATGAGTGAAATGGGGATCCAATTTTTGAACACCTTTGTATATATTGATGAAGGTTTTCCAAAAACTGATTTGTTTACCAAATTGACATATAAAAATAAGGTACTGGAATACAATAGCTTTCACCCACCTAACACAATAGAGGCCATACCAAAGAGCCAATTTATGTGGGTCAAAAGAATTGTAACAGATGAAGTGAGGTGTAATTTAAGGCTAGGGGAAATGGCTAAGAAATTCAGGGCAAGAGGATACCCTGAGAGATTGATCAAGGACCAACCTGAATCTATTAATAAAGTTGGAGATAAACAAACTAAAAAGATGGAAGGCAAAAAGAGAGAAAGAATGATATTTGTTACCCAATATAACAAATTAGGATAAAAAATTACACATATTCTGAATAAATACTGGTACATTTTGAAGGAGTGTAATCCCCAAATTGAGAGTTTTCAAGAGAGACCAATGACAGCATACAGGAGAAATAGGAGCCTGAAAGATCTTTTAGATCATGCAGATATAAGCAGAAAAAAGTCTAATGTTCATACTTATATAGGATCCAAAAGAACAGGGTGTTATCCCTGTTTACACTGTAGTCATTGCAGTTCAATTATAAAAGGGGATAACTTCTACCATCTCATTAATGGAACAAAATATAAAATAAAAGAGTTTCTAACATGTAGGAGTACATATGTAATATACTCCATGTGTGAGAATTTACGTTGGTGAAACATGTAGAGAGGTCAGAGAGAGATTAACTGAACATAAATCCAACATTAGGACTATCAACATGGATGCCCCCTTTCCTGTAACTTCCTCTCCATGGGCCACAACATTAGTCAATTACTTTTTCAAATTATAGAACATGTGGCCAAACCAAGGAGGGGAGGCGACAGGGAATTGATATTAAAGAAAAGGGAAATGTTCTGGATTAGAAAATTTGACTCCCTACAACCAAAAGGGCTTAATAAGGATTTTGAATGGTCTTTGTTCTTTTAAATATACCTAAAAAATAGATTGGTGCATGATTCTGAATTTTCTTGTTTGTATGGGTTTTGCTTGATTTCAATATGGTTTTAATTATAAATTTATGGAATAGTATACATGTGAATAATCTTTACAAATATATGTTAATTTACACCTAGATTATGAGTTTTGCGTTAGAGGCTATGTGGTGCTAACGAGCAGTTTATGCTCACCGATCACTTACAGACAGCGCTGGTATTACGAGTTTTTACAAACCAGACAAGAAGTGAGCGTTGAGCAAAATTTTGCTCATTACCACACTCCAATACCAGCGCTGCTTACGTTAGCGGTGAGCTGGTGTAACATACTCGTGCACGATTTCCCCATAGGAATCAATGGGGAGAGCTGGCTGAATAAAAAAGTCTAACACCTTCAAAAAAGCAGCGTAAAACTCCTTAACGCAGCCCCATTGATTCCCATGGGGAAATACATTTTATGTCTACACCTAACACCCTAACATGAACCCCGAGTCTAAACACCCCTAATCTTACACTTATTAACCCCTAATCTGCTGCCCCGACATCACCGCCACCTACATTATAATTATTAACCCCTAATCTGCCGCTCCGGACACCGCCGCCACCTACATTATACTTATCAACCCCTAATCTGCCTCCCCCAACATCGCTGAACCCTACATTATATTTATTAACCCCTACTCTGCTGCCCCAATGTCGCTGCCACCTACCCACACTTATTAACCCTTAATCTGCCGCCCCCAACGTCGCCGCCACTATAATAAACATATTAACCCCTAAACCGCCGCACTCCCGCTTCACAAACATTAGTTAAATATTATTAACCCCTAATCTGCCAGCCCCAACATCACCGCCACCTACCTACATTTATTAACCCCTAATCTACCGCCCCCAACATCGCCGCCACTATACTAAATGTATTAACCCCTAAACCTAAGTCTTACCTTAAACCTAACACACCCTAACTTAAATATAATTAAAAGAAATCTAAATAAAAATTCCTATCATTAACTAAATAATTCCTATTTAAAACTAAATACTTACCTATAAAATAAACCCTAAGCTAGCTACAGTATAACAAATAGTCACATTGTAGCTAGCTTAGGGTTTATTTTTATTTTACAGGCAAGTTTGTATTTATTTTAACTAGGTAGAATAGTTATTAAATAGTTAACTATTTAATAACTACCTAGCTAAAATAAATACAAAGTTACCTGTAAAATAAAACCTAACCTAAGTTACAATTACACCTAACACTACACTATAATTAAATTATTTCCCTAAATTAAATAAAATGATCTAAAGTACAAAACCCCCCCCACTAAATTACAGAAAATAATAAACAAATTACAAAATTTTTAAACTAATTACACCTAATCTAATCCCACTAACAAAATAAAAAAGCCCCCCCCCCAAAAAAAAGCCCTACCCTACACTAAATTACAAATAGCCCTTAAAAGGGCCTTTTGTGGGGCATTGCCCCAAAGTAATCATCTCTTTTACCTGTAAAAAAATTACAAATCCCCCCCAACATTAAAACCCACCACCCACACAACCAACCCTACTCTAAAACCCACCCAATAACCCCTTAAAAAAACCTAACACTAACCCCTTGAAGATCACCTTACCAGGAGAAGTCTTCATCCAACCAGGGACGCCATCTTGGATGAGTTCATTTAAAGGAACCTTCATTCAGTCTTAGCCGTCGGATGAAGAGGATGCTCCGCGTCGGATGTCTTGAAGATGGACCCGCTCCGCGCCGGATGGATGAAGATAGAAGATGCCATCTGGATGAAGACTTCTGCCCGTCTTGAGGACCACTTCGTCCGGCTTGGATGAAGACTTCTCCGGGCTTCGTTGAGGACTTTTAAGGGCTATTTGTAATTTAGTGTAGGGTAGGGCTTTTTTATTTTGGGGGGGCTTTTTTATTTTGTTAGTGGGATTAGATTAGGTGTAATTAGTTTAAAAATCTTGTAATTTGTTTATTATTTTCTGTAATTTAGTGTTTTGGTATTTTTTGTACTTTAGATAATTTTATTTAATTGTATATAATTTAGGGAAATAATTTAATGATAGTGTAGTGTTAGGTGTAATTGTAACTTAGGTTAGGTTTTATTTTACAGGTAACTTTGTATTTATTTTAGCTAGGTAGTTATTAAATAGTTAACTATTTAATAACTATTCTACCTAGTTAAAATAAATACAAACTTGCCTGTAAAATAAAAATAAACCCTAAGCTAGCTACAATGTAACTATTAGTTATATTGTAGCTAGCTTAGGGTTTATTTTATAGGTAAGTATTTAGTTTTAAATAGGAATTATTTAGTTAATGATAGGAATTTTTATTTAGATTTATTTTAATTATATTTAAGTTAGGGGGTGTTAGGGTTAGGGTTAGACTTAGATTTAGGGGTTAATAACTTTAGTATAGTGGCGGCGACATTGGGGCGGCAAAATAGGGGTTAATAAATGTAGGTAGGTGTCGGCGATGTTAGGGACGCCAGATTAGGGGTTAATAATATTTAACTAATGTTTGCAAGGCGGGAGTGCGGCGGTTTAGGGGTTAATATGTTTATTAATAGTGGCGGCGATGTCCGGTTCGGCAGATTAGGGGTTAAAAATTTTATTTAAGTGTTTGCAATGCGGGAGGGCCTCGGTTTAGGGGTTAATAGGTAGTTTATGGGTGTTAGTGTACTTTTTAGCACTTTAGTTAAGAGTTTTATGCTACGGCGTTGTAGTGTAAAACTCTTAACTACTGACTTTAAAATGCAGTACCAGTCTTGACAGGAGAGGGTGTACTGATCACTTTTTGTCAGACTCGTAATACCGGCGCTATGCAAGTCCCATTGAAAAAAGAGGATACGCAATTTACCTAAGTGGATTTGCGGTATTTCCAAGTCTTTTTTTTTTTTTAACATTCTTTTTTATTTGTGACTGCCAGAAAAAAAATAAAAGAAGCCAATACACTTGAACATGAAACTACACCACGCAGGGTGCGAATCAATATATAGCATGAGAAGAAAAATATGATTAAATTGCATCATTCACAATATATAGAGATATCAAATAAAATAACCAAAATAAAACTCTTTTGTTCCTCCTGCGTGGATGTATCATAATAAAACAATCAATTCTTTTAGCTCTGGCAGCTCATTTTATCATGAACTTGGAAACAAAAAACACAATCATGCGACAACAACAACAAAAACCACAGAAACAAAAATAAAACAAAACAAAAACAAAAACAAAAAACAAAAACAAAACAAAACAAAACGAAAAAAAAATAAATATATTAATATAAACAATGTCCCTCTAAAATTTTAAATTTAGTCTGCCCCTCTTCCTTCCACTGAGGATCTCCTGCCGTATCAACTGTCTACCAAAACTAATTCCTGACCTGGCTTCTCCAATATTTTCCTTTATCCTACCTATCTCACAATCCAATCTGCCGGAAAATCTCCTAATAATACCAAATCAGAAAAACAATCAGTACTTAAAAATGGATATAGAATTGTCTTTTGCACATCCTCTGGATACATTTTAATTATAGGTAACCATCCCAGTAAAAATCTTTTGCATTATTTTTCGCTTGCATCCCAAAGATGGAAAGATTCAAATATAATTTGCGACTGGATTTCTTTAATAAAAAATGAGAACCCCAGCATCTTTTTGGCTTTCCAATTACTTAATATAAGTTGTCTAACAAGTAAGATAATTGTATTTATGATTTTACTTGATGGGACTGTCTTTTGACTAGATCGGACTAGCAAAAATATATCCTCAACTTTGAATTGTATGTTTGTTGAATACATTCTATTAATCCAGAAAATCACTTTCTTCCAGAATTGTTGAACCCTAGGACAGTGCCAGAACATATGTAAAATATCCGCATTCATAAAGACACATCGCGGGCAGAAGAAATCTTTGCCCGTAAACATTTTAGCCATTTTCCGAGGTGTACAGTAATAATTGTTAAGTAATTTCATATGGACTTCTCTCCAGCTAGTTGGAATACGGCATTTGTTTAATGTTTCATAACTCTCTTTTAATATGTCATGATTTATGTTTGGAATCTTAGATATCCATTTTACACATAATTTTTCCATAAGAGAATCACTTTGTTTAGCAAGCATGATACTATATAGTAATGAGATAGATAGAGGGGGGCTTGATATGAGCAATGACCATAATTGCTTTTAACTCCGACCATGCGACTGTCTCACCACGATTCCATCTCCTAGAGGATATAAAATTATGCACTTGCAGATATGGATAAAGATTATTACTTGATAGGTTAAATCGAGCTTTCAAAATATCAAAAGAGATTATTTGTCGCTCTTCCGTAAAAAATTGCGAAACTAACTTGAGATCTTTATTAAAGCAATCTCTGAATACCTGCTGGTTGTTTCCAGGAGGAAATTCGGGGTTGCCTATTAAAGGTAAGTAATCCGAAAAGGCGTAATCGAGACCTATAAGGGAACATATTTTTTGCCAGGCAAGAACTACGTTATTTATTGATATTAAACTTTTAACATTATGCGGTGTTTCTTTTGGATGAGTATGTAATAGAGCTTTAAGAGAAAAAGGAAAGGCTAGAGTATTTTCCATTTCTAATGTTGAGCGGTATTTCCAAGTCTGGCCAAAAAAGTGAGCGGTGAGCCTGTTCCTGTAAGACTCGTAATACCAGCGGGCATTAAAATGCAGCGTTAGGACCTCTTAACGCTGCTTTTTAAAACTAACGCACAACTCATAATCTAGCCGATTATGTTATACTAGTCCTAAAGCCCGTGTACACGGGCCAATTTTTTAGGTACCGCGGTTCCAACCCTTGCTCCCTCTCTCTCCCCCTTCTCTTTTGCGCTCTCTCTCTCTCCCCCCCCTCTCTTTTGAGTTCTCTCTCTTCCCCTTATTTTGCACTCTCCCCCCTCTTTTGCTCTCTCTCTCCCCTTTTTTGCTCTCTCTCCCCCCTCTTTTGCTCTCTCTCTCCCACCTCTTTTGCTCGCTCTCTCTCTTCCCCCCCTCATCTGCTCTCCCCCTCTTGCTCTCTCTCTCCCTCTTTTGCTCTCTCTCTCCCCTCTTTTGCTCTCTCCCCCCTCTTTTGCTCTCTCTCTCCCCTCTCTTTTGCTCTCTCTCTCTCCCCTCTTTTGCGCTCTCTCTCTCCCCCCTCTTTTTGCGCTCTCTCTCTCTCCCCCCTCTCTTTTGCTCTCTCTCCCCCTCTCTTTTGCTCTCTCTCCCCCCTCTCTTTTGCTCTCTCTTCCCCCTCTCTTTTGCTCTCTCTCTCCCCCTCTCTTTTGCTCTCTCTTCCCCTCTTTTGCACTCTCCCCCCTCTTTTGCGCTCTCTCCCCCTCTCTTTTGCACTCTCTCCCCCTCTTTTGTGCACTCTCTCTCCCCCCCCCTCTCTTTTGAGCTCTCTCTCCCCCCCCTCTCTTTTGAGCTCTCTCTCTCTCCCCCCACTCTTTTGCGCTCTCTCCCCCCTCTTTTTTGCGCTCTCTCCCCCTCTTTTTTGCGCTCTCTCCCTCTCTCTTTTGTGCTTTCTGCCCCTTGCGCTCTCTCCCCCTCTTTTTTGCGCTCTCTCCCCCTCTTTTTTGCTCTCTCCCTCTCTTTTGCGCTCTCTCCCTCCTCTTTTGCGCTCTCTTTTAAACTCTCCCCCCTCTCTTTTGCTCTCTCTCTCCCCCCTCTCTTTTGCGCTCTCTCTCCCCACTCTCTTTTGACCTCTCCCCCTCTTTTGTGCGCTCTCTCTCCCCCTCTCTTGCGCTCTCTCCCCCTCTCTTGCGCTCTCTCCCCCACTCTTTTGCGCTCTCTCTCCCTGTTTTGCGCTCTCTCTCCCACCTCTCTTTTAAGCTCTCTCTCCCCCCTCTCTTTTGAGCTCTCTCTCTTCCTCTTTTGCTCTCTCTCCCTCTTTTGCACTCTGTCTCCCCCTTCTCTTTTGCGCTCTCTCCCCCCTCTTTTGCGCTCTCTTTTAAACTCTCCCCCCTCTCTTTTGCTCTCTCTCTCCCCCCTCTCTTTTGCGCTCTCTCTCCCCACTCTCTTTTGACCTCTCCCCCTCTTTTGTGCGCTCTCTCTCCCCCTCTCTTGCGCTCTCTCCCCCTCTCTTGCGCTCTCTCCCCCACTCTTTTGCGCTCTCTCTCTCTCCCTGTTTTGCGCTCTCTCTCCCACCTCTCTTTTAAGCTCTCTCTCCCCCCTCTCTTTTGAGCTCTCTCTCTCCCCCTCTTTCTCTCCCACTCTCTTGCGCTCTCTCTCCCTCTTTTGCTCTTCCCCCCTCTCTCTGCTCACTTTCTTTCTTTCCTTCCTTCCTCTGTTTTGTTCTCTCCGCCGGCCACGCCCCTCCCGCGCGCTCCTGCGAGGCCACGCCCCCTCGTCACGCTCGTCGGCCACGCCCCCTCATCCACCGGCCGAGCCCCCATCACGGCACGCCCAACGCCGGTCACGCCCCCACCAGGCAGCTTCCGCAGTGCGCACTACTCTGCAGCTGAAGGCCAGGTGTGTTTGTCCGCGCGCAGTCTCTACTGCGCATGACGGCTTCAGACAAACACACTTGGCCATTTATAATATAGGATTTGTTTACATGTATACTGAAAAAAATCCACAAGATGGCAGTATCATTTAATCTGATGACTGCTTGGTAGGTATAAAATGCACACCTGTGCAATTACTCATTGACATGACTAAGAACCAATTGCTGGTTTGAAACGTTGTTGTATTATGGACCCTGTGTGAATAAAAGTTTTTAAATTTTACTATTTGGAGGCTGGAAATCTTTTTGACTAAGTGACATTGGGGTTTGGCTAACCCTATTCCTGTGTCCCAAAGACTCTGAGTGAGGTGCTGTCTTCCCCTGTGAATTGTTTTAGAATTGACCCAGCACTTAAGTTCTAAAGGATTTGATTCAGCATTGCTGCCTTATGTTAGATATTAATATATAAATGTAAAATGTAAAAAAATATTTGGGCTATAACATGTAATCTGTTCTTAAAGGGATTTTTAATGCTAAGGGCTCCATGTACGAAGCAGCATAAGCTGATCCAGAGCTCTTGCGGGGCAGGTTCACACATACGAATCTGCTTCCCGCAATAACCACTGTATCTTACACTCTTCACCACCTCTGAGGTGGCGAAGAGAAATTGCAGAGAGCTTGCGTGCGGACAACTTCTCAAGTTAAGAAATATGTCCGCACGCCAGTTAATAAATGGTGCTCTTTGCAATATATAAATGTCTTCTTGAATTCAACTCCTTGTTTTATTTAGATAATACGTTTTGGCATATAAAATGGACACTACAATGTTCTGCATGTCATATTCCAAACATATCATTATTAATGACCACCAAACTGTAATGCGTAAAAACTAAATATTATTATAGTGTTTCATCTGCCTTAATAAAGTAATTACTTTTATATTTAGTTATTTTGCTATTTTATATATAAAATTAAGGTATTGCATAATATACTACTAATATTTAACAAGTAAATTGGCTGCTATTTTCTGCAATTGAAAAACAAAAAACAAAACAATAGCAATAAATCATACCAAAAATTAAAGTTTGTATTATTGACCTTTGAACACCTTTTCATATTTATTAATATTTTACTATTTAATGACTGTATATAAACTAATGAAAAAAATATCATCTAATTCTATTGATGTCCTATTGGGAACATATTTTTAAAACATTTAGAAACATACTGATTTAATATATTAAAAAACAAATAATCATGTCTGTGTTACTTGACTGAGCTCAGCAGTGCAGAATGCAAATAGGTTAACAAACTAAGATGGAAAATCAAAGGCTTTGTATTTGATGTGATGTCACCACTTGTCTTGATGCCTATTCTTTTGTGCAAGTCATGGACAATGAGCAAAAACAATTGTGATAGCATCTGTTACATCAGTTCCGACGAACCATGTCCTTTAAGGAAACAGGATCCACCCCTGAGTCTGTCTAGATTTATATTTCATATACATATGAAAAGATAACAGCACACATCAGTCTGACATGTCTGTTATTTGCAGTGCTATAGACAGGGATAGGCACAGACAAAGGCTGTGGCGGATATTTTCCAAAGTACAGACCTTAGTGAAGGACACTAAGGTACCTTTGAAATTAAAAACATTTTATAGTGCTTGGTGTTATTATACTGATGCAGATACCACTGATCCTATAACCAGCCCTCCTCTGGCTATACCCATGTGCCAGTGTCACTACTGTGTCATATAGCGCTGGGTGTTATTATACTGATGCAGATACCACTGATCCTATAACCAGCCCTCCTCTGGCTATAACCATGTGCCAGTGTCACTACTGTGTCATTATATAGTGCTGGGTGTTATTATACTGATGCAGATACCACTGATCCTATAACCAGCCCTCCTCTGGCTATAACCATGAGCCAGTGTCACTACTGTGTCATTATATAGTGCTGGGTGTTATTATACTGATGCAGATACAACTGACCCTATAACCAGCCCTCCTCTGGCTATACCCATGTGCCATTGTCACTACTGTGTCATTATATAGTGCTGGCTGTTATTATACTGATGCAGACACCACTGATCCTATAACCAGCCCTCCTCTGGCTATACCCATGAGCCAGTGTCACTACTGTGTCATTATAAAGTGCTGGGTGTTATTATACAGATGCAAATACCACTGATCCTATAACCAGCCCTTCTCTTGCTATACCCATGTGCCAGTGTCACTACTGTGTCATTATAAAGTGCTGGGTGTTATTATACTGATGCAGATACCACTGACCCTGTAACCAGCCCTTGTCTGGCTATACGCATGTGCCAGTGTCACTACTGTGTCATTTTATAGTGCTGGGTGTTATTATACTGATAGAGATACCACTGATCCTATAACCAGCCCTCCTCTGGCTATACCCATGTGCCAGTGTCACTACTGTGTCATTAGATAGTGTTGGGTGT